>NC_034413.1:39326252-39558899 GCF_002078875.1 Numida meleagris | reverse complement strand
GGCGTTGAGAGACATGGTTTAGTGGGGTTATTGGTGGTAGGTGGATGGTTGGACTGGATGATCTTGTAGGTCTTTTCCAACCTAGCTAATTCCATGATTCTATGATTACATGAGCAATCAAAGCTCTGAGAAAGTAAGAAAATACAAGAACTTGCACTTTTAGTGTTACAAGCCTTCTAGCAGAAGCTAAGTTATGTCAACAGAAAGCAGAAACATTAAGATTTCTCAATTAAATGGGTAATTCAACCACTCTAATATGGAACAAACTAACAGACAATCCATTTGTTTTCATCTGCCACCATGAAATTGCTATAATATGCTCCTGAAGCAGAAGGGGAACACAGGGGAATTTTAACAGCAGCCTACAGCTACTTCACAGGGAGTTGCAAAGCAGTTGGGATGCTTCTTGCTAATGGCTGGGAAAACCTCCGTGCAGGGCAAAATTTTTAACAAATTTGCTGGAAAACCACATTTCATGTCAGATATTAGGTCTTCCACATGAGAAGGAGATTTCAGATTGTGAATAAGCCTTTTCCTGTTCTATTTTTAACAGGAATTACAGCCATAACCTCCTGATCGTCTTTTAATAGTAGAAGGAATCTAACACACACTAATACAAATATATATGGGATTTTAAAGTAACAGAGTCCACAACAGTGCTGTTTCTGCTGAGGAAGGGATGATTACAGGAGCCAGGAGTGGGACTCAGTGGATCCCTTCCAGCTTGGGATGTTCTCTGCTCTGTGCTTCCAGAGATGGCAGGTACATTCATTTCTAACAGCCATGTACTTAAAGCACCCAAGCAGCAATAAATAGCAAGCTCCAAGGAAGCTAGCTACACACTGTGGTTACTCTGTCACAGTGTCATGTGCTGAGTATGAGTGGATTTACTTGTCCATCACTCATGTTCTGCTGTTAGCATGACATATTTCCCTCAGTAGCATATACAAGCACAGCTTGATTATAAAACACATTTGATACTCTTTATCATTTGGGGGATTTTTATTATCTTAATTTTAAGCACATCGATGTAATGCAAAAACGTGCTTTGCTTCTCAGCACACTCAAGCACCATGCAGTTGTTGAAAAGTGTGCAAGAAATAACTGTTGAGCTAGCTTCTACATTCAGATCCTACAAAAATATTAAATTAATATTAATAATATTAAATATTATTTATATGCATTGCTATACAACTGAAAATTCACATAGGTCTTTCTACATTTCTAACACATCTTTTTTTTTACTGGAAGGAACTGCTAGATTTCAGTGCAAAGAATATGAATAAATTGAACAAAACTGGACTGATATTAGTTTTTGAGACTGACTTGTGCTCATCTCCAAAGCGTCTTTCTTGTTAACTTCATGAGTTCAGTTAGATTTTCCTATGTAAGTTCATGGGGGAAAATAAACAAATTAATCTCAAAATGAAAACTTCACTGATTTCAAAATTGAGGAAAATCAGAGCGTTCAATATTTTGCACATTTAGTACACATGACAGCTAGTTATCTTTCATGAAGATCTTAGTAATTGCTCTTGATTAGGTAACTGCAGAAGATATACCTTGAAGCATGAGAAGGGAAAAAATAACTATACTTTTTAAAGCATTTTCTTCAAAAATTATCTGCAAGAAACAAACTCATACTCCATTATGTAATGATTAATGCCATTTCCAGCACAGGAAGTCTCATGCTCACTTTGACATCTGCTATCTGCATGTCTTCTGCTCCCTTACAGTGCACCCCAGTGCAGGATTCAGATAGCGTTCTGGCTCACAACACAACATGGCTCCAAGACTTTGACAAATAACAGGCTCTGGACTCCAAAGTAAGACTTTTGTTGCTTTTGTTTTAAGTCAACTATATTCTCTGAAGTTGACTAAGTGGACTCAGTGTTGCCATTGTGCAAAAATACTGTTTTAAACACACAGAATTGCTGAGCGCTGCATACTGAATATTTTACTATCATCGCTAGGAACCATGTGTACAAGAACAGCCTGCTCTTATTGCGAGCTTTAGGATATTTCTTGTTAGCTTCGGCAAAAATCAGCAGTAAACTTCATAAATATTAAGGCCAAGACCAAAGAAAGCATCATAAAAACACAGAATTAGCATCCTGCCAATCAAATTAATGTTATTAGATAATGAACATGAAAGTTGGCACACATTTGTACAGCTGAAAAGTGGTTACATACGCTAGTCCATAATTTAAGAGTATTTATTTTAATGACTCTAGGCCTAATTCTCCTGCTCTTGAACTAAACAGAGAAACTCCTGCTGAGCTCAGGGAGAGCAGACTTTATAAATTCTGCATGGCAATTTTCAGCAACACTTAAGGGAGCTTCTTCAGTCACAAAGATTAAAGATGGGATAGGTGCATGTCACATTTCTTTTTAAGGATCACTTGGCCTTTACATCCACTTCTGTACCAGTTAGGAATTTAATTAAAAAACAACAACACATGCAACATTTTAAGTCCTGTTAAGAAATGGTAATGCTGAGCAATGTCAGAGAAGAGGGCAACACTATCGAGAAAGGACTTGACACAAGTGCTGCCCGAAGTGTAGGGCTGCCCTCCAAGGCACTAGTCTGTCTTTGCTTCTTCTGAGTGACAACTGGAGTGGTACCCTGCACAGCACAGGTCACTTCACACATCACGTGTCGTTCTCTGGCTCCATCCACTACCACCATTTTGCTCCAGCAGAGAAATATAAGCACATAATCTTTCTGAGCATATATTGATATTTTCAGGCTTGACAGTTCTGCTGCAATCCAAATATTGATTCAGTGAGGCACTGCCACCTGATATATTTGGGTGGACACTGGTCCCTGAATGCTAAGTGTTGAGGACTGCTCTATTCTCTGGCCATTTACAATTTCCCATATGTAAATTACAAGAGTTCAACATCCCACTTAAGCTCTGTCCATAAAGCTTTAAGGTGCTGGAAAAATCCTCCCTTTGAATATGATTCATCTTCCAAAAATCTCTTCACAGGAGCTGTGGCTTCCTCATCCAGAACTCCTCTTAATGAAAGGTCACCTTTGCTTCTGTGGAAAGGGAACACTGGATTTCCCTTTAGAATCACTTTCTAGGTGGAGACAATAAGGCTACAAAATGGATGACTCCATCCAACACAAAGCTGTTGATGTCTCAGCCTTTGAAGATGCCTTTCACCCATTTTGGAAACTGTTTTTCTATTTATTGCATGAATGGCATACTTGGCAGCTCTGAGTTGAGACTTCACCCAAGAACTCTGTGTTCCAGTGTCCTCCAATACCAAACAATAGCAGTGTTTTATTTTTACTTTGGTCAAAATGATTCTTTGCCTTCATCAAAGCTCTCTGTCTCTTGTGGGCTTGTGCTATTGTTCTGATTCTTTCTCCTTCCTTACCAAAGGGGATCATTATACCCTTTCTAGAAGCACACTGAAAATTGCAAGCAGAAGTCTTTAAAAGACTATGTTTCCTCTTTGGTCAGTGACATTTTAGGAAAGACTGCCACAGAGACTGAAGTGAGCCTACCGCATCTTAGGACTTTCCAGTCTTTACAATGTTCACAATGACAGAAAAAGGAGGAAATAATGCTTACAGCCAGGTCCTCTAAAGGATATTTCCTACATTCTTTGAAGGATACCCTAATAACACTGATGGGCTGAAGCAAATACATGAATTCCCTGAAGTTGAGCTCTTGATTCTAATTCTTTCAGTCAGAGATAAATCACAGTCCCATTCTCTTACTGGTTTTATATTGAATCATACTCAAAGCCTCTGTTCACAAATTGCTTCTCATCAGCACAACATGGTCCTTGCCAGAAATTATCCCACAGCCTTGACAAGCTTCTTTAAAGAATACATAAATTTGACCAAAGAAAATTGAGAGAACAGAACTTTGCACATTTTGACACATCTGACAGCCACAACTAACTGGCACTGACAAAGTTTTATTTACCCTTAAGAAAACCATAAATGCCATTCATTCAGATACCTCTGAGAGAAACATAATATTAAAGAAAAAAACATTAAAGAAAAGGATTACATCTTAGAAAGCACAATGAATTAATACTGTAATTTGGCTTATGCTTTCATTTTCAACTATCTAAATGAAGTATGTTGAAACATAATGTTGATAACACACCAGTGACATGAACGTAAATAGCAGATATTGGTAGCAAGTGGTTACAAGAGCACTGCTTGGTTATGAGAGCATACTTCTGTATTTATGTGTGTCTTCTAGGGTGTCGCTGCTTCTGCAGTGAAATATTAATAACTGCAGAGCAAAAATGTATCTGTCACTACCTCATGCTTAAGTATTACTGAAGTTATCAGTAAGTCACAGCCTGGAGGCTGCTGAAGGAAAACTGGACTACCAGAGAGGGCTCCAGAAGTGCAAGCACAATATCATAGCAAAGGCCTTGGGAATGCAAGCACAGGATGACACACCAGGGTCCCAGGGCTATAAACAACTCACACCAGTGCTCAACTACTGCTTGCAAAAGGAATGCAACTTCAGAATATGGATAAAACTGGGTTTGGGGATTAAAAGAGAATGACAAAGTATCCAGCATACGTGAAACTATATACAAGATAACAACCAACTATAATACACAGTTATGAACCACTAAAGACTGAGCATATAAGCAGAGCAAACATTAATGTTAGTAAATACATAAAAATGGCCCTCAGACAGACCTCAAGGTGAGAAGGCACCATCTCCATTCACCCTCCTGGCTAGAAGGAGGAAGAAGCAACCAACATCATCATCATATCCTCCCCATGAAAAACTCAAAGTATGTAACAGCACCTCCCTTTTCTTCTGTAGGAGCATCAGTGAAGCACTGTAACACCACAGAAGGATTAGACAGTAGAAAGCTTGTGTCCATCTACACCCTTTCTGGGAAAGAGCTGGTATAATTGGACAATTTGGACTGTAAGTGCTGGTATCGCTGCAGTTGGGCTAGTAATAATTCATTTGTTATGTTAAGTCTTGAGCTGAGCTAACAGCAAATTCTCGGCTTCACATACCATCTGTCTTTCTCCCCCCCATGTACCTGCAGAAGGCGCTGGTTGGGTGCCCGCCCTTGAGCCCTGGCTGCTACTTGAGGCAAACAGGGCAGGGCTGAGAGTCAGTCGAGCAGGGCAAGCTGCCTGCCTTGGTGTTTACCAGAAGCAATCCCGAGTAACGTTCCCTCACCCAGGACAGATATCAGCCTTTTAGGAGATAATTTGCTCTTGATTAAGAATCACTAGGAAATTAATAAAAACAATAATTAGCTAATGAAGCCCAGCTCTTTACTGAAAGGAAATGCACCCAAATCTGAGTCCATATTCTTAAAGGCAGAAGGCATTTTCTAGGGAAAGCTGACAATACCCCGTGTTTTTCCTTTGCTTTTCTATTACAGCAATCGGGATACTCCACATACACTTACATGGGTTCTGACTAACAGGTGATCACATGAAGAAGAAAGCACAAAGCAACACTGAACTCTGGAATATGAACTGCTGTACATTCAGGCTTTGAAGAAAAGACGAAAAATAAGCAGGTAGGAAGTTATCTATATAACGTAAAGAACAGGAGCAATTAACTAGGTGGACCTTCTGTATATCTCAGCAGAAGATAGATTTAAAGTGTCTCTGTGCTCACTGTAAAGGTATTTCTGGATAAAACATTGCCACAGAAAATAGAAAACAAGAGCAGAAGCTTTATCATTTCAAGGTCAACATCGCTACATATTTAGGGAAGCTTAAAAAAAAAAATAGCACGTCACACTCTTTCCCTACAGCAAATACAAATTAAGAAGCACAAGTACTTTACAACTAACAGTGATAGACATGAGAACCTTGTCCACTCCTCTGAAAAGATCAGAAGAAAAAAATCTTATTCTTAGAAGTCTCCCCGCTCTGCAAACAAACCTCTTCCCATCCTCAAGCACTATGCAAACATGACTACAGCCCTCTGCAATTAATAAGTGAGAGCAGACTACTTCTGCGAATGACTTACACTCTTGAAACAAGTATCTTTGTCGATACTTAATTTGCACATCTCACCTGGGGGTGATTGGCATATTTTTTCTGTTTCTGATTGACCAAAGTTTCATATTTTGTCAACTCCAAAAATCTCATTTTTTCTAGAAAATCTCAGAGGATTTTTTAATGAAGAACAGAGGAAAACTTTTCCACAAATTTGATTTGTTCTTTACACACCTCTTTTTACTATGGAGGTCTATAAAAACAGAGAAACAAATCATGACATTTCCTTCTATCCCAGCCTGTTTTTTGCCCACATTATCTCCCATGGAAACCTAGATATTTCAGATATCTGCTCTCAGCCTTCATAATACCCTTAAAGTAGGCTGCTCTTAAGACATCAAGTCTGCCTTAAGGTCCTCAAGTTACCACTTCAACATTTTTTAGCAATGTGCTGTTGTGCCCTCTGGGTTGGGATAGGAAAATATCTGTAAAACACTTGCCTCTCCCTGCCATATTCTCCCCTGTTTTTTCAGAATTGCCACAGAGGATGCTTAGAGAAGGTTAGAAGAACATAAATTCATACAAGTGATACTTTTTTCCTTCTGCACATCTAGGATTTATTGTTGGAATTCTCTCTCTTAATGGCAGCAAAGTGACTCATCCTTTATTAAAATCTTGAAACAGTTCATCAAATTGTCATCCCCCAAAACTATTTCTTGCTTGTTTGCGTAGGATGAGGCTGCATAAGTCACAGAAAGACTTAGAAAGGCTATGAAAATTTCAGTGCAGTTTTAATAACTTGGTTGTAACATTTATACAGTGTTTTCTATTCTCTTCAAATCTCATTAGTATATAGCAACTTTACGGGGATAAATCGAATGCGAGCTATGCCTTGGATTAATGTTTTATTACCAACGTTTTAGCCCTTTTAAATCTAAAAATTAAGAAGGGTAATCAAATCCAGGGTGAAAAAATTGCAAATGGCCACCTTCATGGAAGTAAATTATCTTTTATATCTTTTATCTTAACCAAAACTTCTACAAATAATTGCATGGAAAGAGGGATACTAAATACACAATAAAAGGACCATTAGGTTAATTTTACATCATTCTTGGTATTTCTTGAAGCAAAATATTAATATTTTTCAGTGTTAAACTTTTAGCTCTGATACACTTCTGTTCAATGGGTAAAGTTTGGTGAAGTCTAAGAACAAAATGAAAACCAATGAACACCAAAGCTTAGGCACTTGGCTTTTTGAATGACTTCCTGCAAGGAATTCAGAGCCTTCCCCATACGTTATGTCATGCTTCATAACCTCACAGCCTCCCTGGGAAATGAATGGACAGTAGATTACTAAAAATTATAAAAGGGCTGATGCTCCTCAACAAGCAAATACATTAGTGCAGCTTCAGCTTGCTTTCCTTTTTAACAGATGTTGAAGAAGAAATCTCATGTGTCTACAAAGAGCGGACATCACTCTGATGATGTGAACCTTCCGTTCTGCCCGTGGCTGTATCACAAGGAATAAATCATTCTGTTTGAAATTCCTGCTGACCCTCAGGATGCCAGCTGGTGCCCTACATGTAGCACACCTGCAGCCAGACTCCGTTTAGTACCAATGAAAGCACTGCCTTCTCCACTGCCATGCTGGCTAACTCCTCCAGCCATTGACACATCAGAGTTTAGCAGACTCACGTTCCTCTGGCCAGCTCTGCTCACACTCATACTTCCCACCTCCTCCAGCAATTGTTTCCATAGGAAGTGCAATTAAAACAGCTTATTTTATTTATTTCAACTTGGAAGAGTTGAAATAGCCTTCAGAAGGAATACGGAAGCAAGTATGAGCCCCTTCTCCTTCCACACAGCTATGCTTAGCTCCAGATATTTCCTGAGCTTTTTGCAACTGCAGCAACCACCAGCAAAGCTCTTCTCCAATTCTCATCCACACATCCCCTCAAATGACATACATTTAGTTCTTACATCATACTTCGACAAGGACTTTCATATGTTATGTATGCATTGTATATGGAGTCACCTCCTTTTCTTCATTTTGAATCTGGTTGCATTAACTTAGTTCAATGACTAGTTCTTACTGGAAAAATAGTGGCTAGCCAGTATCTTCAGTGAGCCCCCTTCTTCACGACCTGAATAACTATTGCTCATTGTGTGTTTCTGTAGTTATTCTCTCTCCTGTCCCTTATCAGACAATATCCAATCTGAGACCTTCCCTCTTTCCTCAAGGCAGTTCAATTCTTTAAAAACTTTTCATCAGTCTGTCAAAAGACATTAGGAAAATCCAAACACTCTGTGCTAGCCCAATGACACTTACTTGTTTGAAACTCAGAGATAAAAAGTAGTGTTTTTGCTTGCCAAAACTTATCTTTCCACTATCAATGAATTACAGTGCCAGAATTTCTTTTCTTTTTCAGCCACTGGAGTTGAGGAGTACACCTGTATCACATCCATCACTGAAATACAGCCACCATTAGACCACGGCAGCTGCTTGATGGCGTGCACCAATTACACCTAACAGTGAGGATAGGAAGGGAAGAAGGCATTGTAATGAGCTGAGGCTACGGGGGGACTCATGTAACACAGTCTAATTACTTGCCTGGATTTTGGCCAGTACACTACTAGAGATACCATCCTCACTCCTAAGCAAGCAGCCTTGAAACTTCAATTACTGTGGTGGTCAAGGTCTTAGTTTTATGTCTTGAAGGCAGCAACTCCAGCAACACAATTATATTGCTCCAGTACTGACTCAGCGGAGAAACTGCCACCCGCTGAAGCTCCATCGTGTCTTGTAGCATATAAATGATAATTAGTGGTCCTTTTTTTCAGAAATTATGAGATGCTTTATAACCTGCACAGCATGAGATTTGATAAGATGAGAGCACTGGGTTGTATAGCTAATAAATCAGTTTACTGTACAACCTCATTTCTTTAATGAACAGCAAATACCTGAGCCTTAGCAAAGAAGAGGCTCCAGGCACACATTTGCAAAACGAAATGCTGGATTTAATTTTTGTGTTGTCTCTGAAGAGGGAGTGCTGACCTACCACTAGGCATTAGAAAACACTCTCCTGCCAGGAGGCAATGCTAAGTGTAAACCTTGATGTAAGAATTAAAACATAAAATAAAATAAAATAAAAACAGAAGAGATAAGTGGCAAAGCCATTATTGGAGAATAACCCAGCAGAGGTACCATTTTCATAAGAGAGTAACTTTTAAAAGCTGACAAGAGCTGTCAAGAGCTGTCAAGGTGTCAGGCCGGGAGAACAGCCAGCACAATTAACATACACTAGGCTTCAATCTGCTGCACGGGGGGGAAAAAAAAAGCAGGATTTGTTTTGGACAATTACAAGTTAATAAATGGAAGTGTCAGTTCCTCTGCAGTTATTTCTACAGCACACATTAAAGTGTACTAAAGGCCAAAACCTTTCACAGTTCCTGTCATGGTAGGCAACACTACCATTATTTTATATTTCAAGCAATTTTACCGTCAATGACAGCAGTTACGAATGTCCAAGAAAATATTTCCCCTAGCAGCATACCAGGCACTTTACTCGGCAGAAATCATCTGTGCTCTGAGCAGTGACTAGTGGTTTAGATTTTTATTATTAAGACTGTATTTTTTCCCCTGGAAAGCACACACATACAAATGAGTGCTGGAAGTGAAGTGCTCGGAAGGGTATCTCCATTCAGATGGCATCTCAAGGGATTTGCAAAGGATTCAAACTCTCCATGCATACAGAGGAAGGCATGGAAGCCCCCACGTAGAGGGGAACCCACACTGCATGAGGAGCAGGTACTGAAGCTTGCATTTTATTGCAAATCCTTACAGAATGGAGAAAAAGCTTAAAAATCCCACACTTCTTAATGCAAGTTTTTTTTTCCTCTGTTGTTGAAAGAAAATGGTTTGACATGATTTTTGCCTTGTTGCTCTTCCCATTAATCAAGCCAGAAAGATGAGTCATTAGCTATTTTATCTTCCTTTTGTTCACAGTCAGACAGGTGTGCAGAACCAAAGCAAAATACTAGAGCAGTGTTTAAAAGAAATCTGCTACCCACAGAGTAATTTGGAAAATACTATCTAATATTTAAGACATTACCCACCCTTACTGAAGTAAAATAACCCCCCAATTCATCATCAAAAGTGAGGTTATCCACACCTACCACTCTAAGACTGCCCAGTTGTCACCACTGCAAATACTATTTTTTGGCTATGAGAGCTCTGCTTGAGCAGCTGGGTGCTCCTCCTCACTCTGAGGAAGTTTAATAACAAATTAAAGATCTTAAAACAGGTTTGGGAACAGCATACACCTTGCAGGAATCTTGGCATAGGGTGAATGGACAGCTGCTTCAGCCCTGACCTACTTCGAAGCATCTGAACAAACATGTCTCATTGTAAATACTCCCTGCAGAGTACTCTTTCAGTTGTCAATCTCCCAGGCATTTTGTGGGCACCTCACAAACTTCCTTTGCTCTTCCAGCCCTGAGCTGAACTGAGTTATGTTGGAACTGGCCATAGAAACAAGTTTACAATGCTCACAGGTGGACTACAGCAATTTAAGTTAGATGATATTTTTAATATATGTCTCATTATACAATTCATACCTTTTTAATCAACCTTATAAAGTAGGCTGATGTCAGGAAAATATACTAATTGTGGTATTCCTTAGAATTGAAAACTATGAAGAGGAATGAGGGAAGAAAACAAAGTAATCCACATTTGTAGCATGTGTTATCCTCACATTCAAAGAAAGGAAAAAAAAAAAAAAAAAACATTAAGCAAGAAACAAGCCTTGAGATGGCAGAGAAGAAAAGTCTCCTGCTGGGGCAGAGAAGTAGGACTGCAGAGAGACAAGGCAGAGGAAGAGGTGGCAGCAGCCCATGTTTTACAAAGCAGATGACAAAGATAACTATTCCTATTAGTTCAATGCTTGCTTAGTGAAAGGAAAATGCAAACTAAGGACAAGGAGTTTGACAAGCATCATTTTAATGCTTCATTTAATTTTTTCTATTTTCTTCCATCTGTGAGAACTCATTTTCATATGAATATACTGTTTCATTTTTATCATATCTAGCGACAGCCCTGTCTCATATACAGCATCTTTTGTCTATGAGAGAAAGGCTACTGACCACCTTAAGCATCCTTAAACAAATGCCCTGCTCTTGCACTGTTCACTCTAATTGGAGTCCCATTGGCCAGAGGAATGGTTGCTTTCTTGCAGCTGGGAGAGAGACACCTATAATGGCAGGGAGGAATGTGCACAGACAGGGTGAAGGGATGAGCTGATCCCTAAGGGAGTCTCCAATAGTTATCCTCAACACCGGGTAGTGCTGGAACCCTTCTCTTCCACATTCTTGTTGAATCTCAGGCTCAGTTTCTCTCCCTCATGAAATTTGTAGGCTAATACATTTCTGTGTGGTCACAAGTGATATAACACAGTGAGATACAGTCTGTGCCAGATGCAAACATACAGTTGTCAGTACAAGCAAGAATTTAAAAGCTATACAAAATATATGCAAAAAAGTGTGATGCGTTAAAAAAAATAGCATTAAAAAAGGTGTTTCTTTTTCATTTAATACATTTTTGTTGTTTCTCTGACTTTCAGTGACAGAAAGGTGAGTGCAAGTTACACAGAGCTAACTTTTTGCATGAACTCTTGGCAGCATTAGCATATCAAGATGACAGCAGCAAGAGAGAAGCAGGAAGCCCGGCATTTAAAAGTAGGAGCATTAATAATGAATGAGCTTGAATTAATATTATTCATTATTTATATTATGGTGTGCCATGGGTTTCAGTCAGTTCTAATTTAAGAAAAGATGCAACATGCTGTTGTTTCCTTCAAGAAAAGAGAAGGATGCCTGCAAGAGAGGCACAGACACAAAGCCCAGCTATATTTATGTTGTCTTCTGCGGTCAGAATGCCTTAAAATGAAGAAAGAAACAAAAATAATTCAGCCAAAAGACGGTAGCACTTTCTATAACTTGTTGTTAAACCACAACTCTTCTGCCACATATGGAGACTTTGGAAGGAAATAAAAGGTTCTTAGCAGAATAATTGAGGCTTGTCACAAGGATGCTTGTCATGAGCAAGCATAGATGAAAGCCTAGAGAGAAACTAGAGGCTACTTCTCAAATAACAGCATATGTTATCCTTGAAAGAAGGAAGAGGCTAGGCAGAGTTCAAAACGGAAACAGGACTGATGGGAGGAGCACACATCTAATTTTCTTTTCCACCAACTCTTGAAATCTTAAACAAGGGCTGCTGTCTGTCTGTTGGTGGAGCCCATTAACAGCTGCAGTCCTGCTCCCTTGAACCGCCCCTCATTTCAATTTTTTCATGTGCTGTGTGAGGGTGGGGAAAGTTCTACTTAGTGAGTTGTTCAGATTTTTGCTACAGTTAAAGTTGTAGCAGCAATTGAAAAACAAAAAAATTAAAACAAGACCAACTAACCACTACAGCTCACACAGAACAGGCTCTGCAGCTAAACTGTTTCAAGAAATCAGGAATCACTTCTATGTGTGCTGCCTGTCTACTCACCTATCCTCCCAAAAGGCAATACGACTCGCAATGTTGTGTTCCACCACTGGGTCAGAAACACAACTTAAAAAAAAAACAAGTTCTTTCTGAAATGAATTGATTTTGCGTGGATCAGCAAAGAATGTGATTATTACTTTAAAATGTACTGTGCCTTGTACTGAAAAGGTTACTCAGTTCTTCCCAATGAGCTCCCACGCGTAAAACACCATGCACAGGCTGGTAGGCAAAAAAAAAAAAGTTAATTTCACAAAAACAATTCATCTTGAAAGGTCGGAATTTAATACATTACTAGCAACGTATGTTTGTCTTTCATTTAAGAAAACTTAGAACTTCATTGTAAATAATATTTTTTCCTTGATCACTGACAACTCAAAACCATGGAGCGACCAAATTACTTTCATGCCTTTCATTACTTACAGTTGATCTATATTCTAGTTAAGCACTTTCAGGACAGCAATGGGACTGCCTTTGGAATTTGAGAAAATTACAAAAAATGTATTCAAGTTGATTGGTTTGAACTTTGCAGCCACAATAACGCTTAAATAACTTTGGGAGTTAAAGAATGAGTGACAACAAAAAAAGAATATTTTTCTTCCAGATAATTGCTTAGCCGATCTATAGCCTGATACAACAAAGCATGTGATAGGAAAACTCACATTTGATCTCAAAAACTGTATAACTCAAGGTTTCAATCGTTTCTCCCCATTAAAACACTTTATGCCAAAATACGCATTACAATATGCAGAAATCATGTATGGGAACACTTCCTATTTTCAAACCTTGATTATTATCTTCATTCTTATCTTTGAGCTGAATAGAAAAAAGTTTTTTTCTTTTGTAACAACGTTGGCCAAACAGCAGAAACCTGGTAAATACTGATATAGTAAAGCTAAGTTTAAAACTTGCCATGACTTCAGCTGATTTACACACAGAACGTTTCATGAATGATGAAGTTCAACAGAATGTTGATGAAGCACAACTAAAATTTAAGAGTATGATTTTGAATAAAATAGTGAACCATACAACAGCAGAAATGCATGCTGGGGAGATAAATGCACAGGATGTATTGAGTAAATCATATTTAAATGATATCTCCCTCTGTGGTTTCTTTTAGACAAGCTATATTCCTAGTGCACAGTTTTTAAGTTTATTAGAAAAAAATTAAAATAACTAAAAATTCAAAAGCCAATATATGATGGAAACCAAAGCACATTTGGCAGGGACTACCAGGACATTTAATAGTAATTTGTGTGACAAATGTATGCAGACACACCTGAGGATGACTCTCAGGCATAGGGTGGTTGAATTATATTAGTGCTTACGTTGCACGGAGATATTCTATCAGTTATTTAACATCGGGTCTGACAGGGATATTGAAGAGGACAGAGGATGCAGTAATTCAAGACAGGAAAAAATGAAAGAAATGAGCGTAAATGCCAAGTTTCTAAGCTCAGAAGGTTTTGCAGCTGAGTAAGGCTAGTCCAGTATTAAAGAAAGGGCTCCTGGTGGAGCCACAAGTACCAGCACATGGGGGTTAATATTCTGTTTGCAGATAATCTATGGGACCAGGCAGAGTACATGCTTTTCTACAGTAATTATGTTTGTTCTAAAAACACCTGTTTGGGAAAAATAAGTCAATCGCAGAACAGAATTTCCTCTAACTCCAAAAAAAAGAAACTTATGCAGTATCTTTCCAGTTATAATTGTCAATACTTATTACAGTTAAATACGTTTTCTTTGGTAAAGAAGAAACAGAAGGCTGGTTAGCAACAAGACTGAATTCTGTAGTATTTTACTCAAGAATACCCTGATCTAAAGTGTCAGTACATGCTCAGAGCCAAAGAGTGCCTAAATATTCTGTAACACTGAAACTTGTCTAGGAGCCGATTCCTAGAATTAAGTTTTACAAATAAAATAAAAACAGGAAGGAAAATAAACCAGCTTTTTCTTTCATCCAGGAAACAGCATAGGAAGTTCCCCCTTAAATAAATTCAGCCATTCCCCGGTAACTCTCAGAGATCGCCTCCTTAACTTGCAGATAGGCTCTGCCATCCCAGCTGGCACCCAGTGCCCAGTGCCAGCAGCACAGCCCCGAGGGCACTCACAGCACAGCGGGGCTCTGCAGGAGCAGCTCATCTCTTAGCCAGTCAGCCACGAAGAGAATCCCCTTGCATGATCCTCCCCGGCGATATGCTCTGGGTACGTTCCTATATTTCCACAGAGCAGTGATCCTCCTTTATGTTCCCATTTTTGGAAAAGGAGGGGTTGTTTTGTGATTGTGTGTGGGCTACAAATCAACATAGATCTGTAAAAACACACAGATGAATGTTTGTTAGTGATCCCTTCATACTTAAAAAGGAATGAAAAGATGATCATCTTTTCCTAAGGGAAAAAATTAAATCCAGGCAGAAATGAAAAATTATGTTCTGTGAGTGGGACAATAACATTTAGAAAGAGCCAAAGACTCATACAAAATCATTTACATCCTGTTCTATGCCTGCTTCACTTTGAGAAAAGTTAAGATTGCCCATAAGGGCCCTCTTCTAACTTGAGAAACAAGCTGAACCAAGGGAAGGAATAAAAAACTTCTCCATTCCTTGAAGTTTGGCCACGAGAATCCTGACTGTCTGATTTCCAGAGTGATGGGTCATTGGTGCACAGCAGAGAAAGCACACAGCAATGTACTGCACTTGCAAGGAAAGGAAAAGATAATGCATGAAGTGCTGCAGGAAGGGGGCTTTGTTCCTCTGCCCAGAAGTTGTTTGGCACCTGGAGATCCATGGCTTCTTCTGCTCCATGTGGGCCCAGCTGATGCTCAAAGAAGGGATTTCTTTCATCACTCAGGGATGCTGATGGCCATGAACACTCCCCATGACCTTCTTGTTTGCTCTGTCATCTTAAACATCCCCTTCTGGCTGGGATCAGCGCACACTAAGATCCAAGCAGTCACAGTGCTACTGCCAGCAGCAATGAGTTATGTTGCATACATACAACATGCTTGTTTTGCTTATGAAGCAACTCTTAAGAACATCTTTTGAAGCTCTTAAGGCTTTGTTCTGTACTAGAATAAAGCTCTTTTTTGACATATTGCTCTGGAGGAAGACACTTTTTTGAGAATTACTGTTTCTGTGCTTCCAAGATGGTATATAACACATTGTCTTAGTCTGATCCAAATAGCTTCAGTGGGACTCAGCCTGCAGAGAGCAGCCTAGATAAAGCAACATAAAATACTACTGGCTTCCAGTAAACATCTTTCACTTTAGCAGCTGTGGGGACTGAGCTGCTGCAATCCACGTTTTCACCTATTTAAATTATGTTCCTCCTAACCCAACACAAACAGACGTGAACGCAGGCCAACTAAGGGGCAGAAAAGCCCAATTTCTGTCAGGTATTTCTGTTGTTCTGAAGTTACAGAGAATAAAGAGCAGTGAGGCATATTGAGATCGCTCTTTACCAGGACACAGCTTCCACTGCCAACTGTCCACCTGCCTGATTTCCTGTGGTCTCATAAGCACTCCAAGAACTAAGTCAAGCAGCTTTTGCTACGTATTTCCTATCTGAAATTTCCATAGCATTGAAGAGGGCTACACAAGTTGCACAGGCAAACAGAACATCTATTCTGAGGATCACACACTCAAGATGATCAAAGGTCAGATTTCTGGTGGGCTACAAATTAATGTTCTCCAATCTATCTGGCATTTACCTCTAAAAATGTGCAAAGAAGAAAAAACAAGTAGAGGAAAATGTAGACACTGTGGCTGGAATTGGGAAAAATGATGCCTAGTAATTTAGTCTTCCTCTATAATTTGTACTTTAGTACCTCCATAAAATTTTAAATACATTTTTAGAGTGAGGAGATCATTTTCATCCAGGGAGAGAGTTTGCAATATGACCTCTGATTTCATGGGAAAAGTTTCCTGCTAATAATTTACTTAACTGGTTGTATTTGCATATGCAGGTGCAAATACATTGGAACTCTATTTTTCAGCACAGTATTTTTGTTCTGATATACAGAAAAGCAGTGCTGGGAGAGGAAAGTACATCAAACCTGGGTATGCTGCTATGATACTGGGTGATAAATCAGGTCTGGAATGGAGAGGAAAACTTTCAAATTCAGGAGTAAAACCACTTTGTTCTGGCAGCAACAAGCCTCTTGAGGAATGATGGATGTAGGAAACCCAGCTGTGTGATCCATTGACAGGACAAAACAACTCACCGCCTCCGAAGGGCTACGAGGAGATGAAGGTCATTCACAGCTTTACAATTGCTGCTCTGCCACGTTTATCAAAGCAGCAGCATTTCAAGGAGCATGGGCAGAATTTTTTTTTTCCACCCTGCAAGAATACAGCACTTCAGAGAGCTCCTTGTATGCTTCCAAATACTTAAAAAGTGCATAAAATCATACAGATGCTTTTGAGTCCTCATGTGGGTCTCAAAACTGCAATCCATGATTTTAGATCACCGTTATCAAACAGTAATTCTCTCATTATTATTACAATGAATAATATAGGTTTAGCCTTTGTTACATTTCTATCTGAATGGGGCTCAGAACACTTTTGGTTTTAAAGACACCAATATTCAATTTTCTTTTTTTTTTTCTTCTTTTTTTTTTTTGGTCTGGGCTTTCAAAGCAAACAGAGGAGTTCATTTTTCTTCATTACCACTTTTCAAGTTGCTTTTCCAGGAGTATTTCTTAAAGGCTAGAGATATTACTCTCCAAACCATACAGTCAAAGCTAAGAACAAGAAAGCACTAACAGAGGCAGGTGGAGACCCTGATATATTGGTCTGAACTCCTTCGGGTTCTAGGAAACAAAATTAATTTTGCCCTATCCTTTCTTTCTGCTCTGGTCAGAGGGTCCATATGATTGCAGAAGCTATATTAGACAACAAATCAAAGCACAAGCAATTCCTGAGAGTACAGTATTCCCAATCCAAAAGGCAATTTTACAATTTATTATAAAGTTTTGTATTTTAATCCTGGATATTTACTGCGCTAGCAATCTTTGAATTGACAGAAAATTAGGATCTACAGTAAAACTGAGATGTTATACACATTTTCTCTGAGAAACCATCCCATGGCTTAGACTGCGTGACAACAGAGTGCTTGGTTAAGATTAAACAAGGCTTTTCAGAAGGGCTGGGATGAACTCAAGTGTGGGCAGAGGTTTCAGTCACTTGATCACATGAGAGACACTGTGCAGGGAGCAGCGAAAAGAACTGAGCGCATGTGCTTACAGCTGTTCTGGGAGCACAGGAAACTTTTTCTTAACGAATGCTTCCCCCTACCTGCTCATTATTGTTAGAAAGGTGTGACTGATTCGGAAAGTTAGAGACAAGTAAGAGGCAAAACCCTCGTATCTGTTCATCTCCCACAGTAAATCACTGGAAAACTTCTGCCACTGAGTTAGGAAAGTTCACAACAAAATCAGAGCATCCTATAGCAGCATCTGCAAATGGCTCTAGCAAAATGAGGTTGCTCACAAATAAAGACCTGGTGTTACTTCCTTGAAAATCAGAGGGAGCCCACACTGCAGCACTTGCTGCCTGCTTCCTTTTTCATTGAATACAAGAAGAAGAATGGCTAGCGTTTATCACACCAATCAAAACCACCAAAGAAAATGCTCCAGAAGGGTTAAACCTGACTTAACATCTTAATCTCAGGAATCAATAATCTTATTTTTCAGTAGCATTACAGAGAATGTTCACTTTGTCCAAATAAGCACCCATTCAGCTCATCCTACCGAAGAACTGGCAACCTTTGTCTGATTTCCCACCAAAGAGAGGAGAGTTGTGGTTGTCTTCTGTAGGAAGAGGATGGCTTACTGAGTTTCACCAGCTAAGATGACACATGCAAACACTGACACCCAAACCCCACACAAAAGGTACAGGAGAGCTGCCACACTCCTCCAGATGCTGCTGCTGCAGTGCCCAGCATCTCCTGTCTAAGGCAATTAAAAATGAGAAGCAGCTGTGTGAAACACTGAAGTAAATCTCATACCTGACCTCAGTTTCAAAGTACATTTTCATCAATACTGAATAGAGGAATAGAGAGAGGAGCAATTACTGCAGCCTTCAGGTTCTCATTATTTGAAAGTGTTTCAGAGCACTCTGAAATTCCTAAGAGAGTTCAAGTGGGGAAGATTTTGCCCATCACTTTTTTCCCTGCCTTCCATAAATGAGGTGATGTTGTGTGATGGAGCCTGAAGGACCAGTTTCAGCTGCATTTCAACTAAAAATACTTACAACTCATAATAAGCATCTACAGGATGCAATGAAGTTGCTTACTAATTTCTCTTCTAATATAGCTTTCCCTCCAGTTTCTCATACATCCCTACAGCTGATGAGGTCTGCAGCTTTGTCGTTCACAACAACGAATCTAAAACTCAGCATATCTAAAGCTGATAGCATCTGAAGGGAACTACAGGGCAAGGAGAGATTCAATTAGAATGAAAAGCAATCGATTCCAATCCAGAACTCTATGATTGCACCAGATAAAAACAAAGAGGAAGGATAATTACCAGCTAACTGGACTAAGTAGAAACTTCCTATATGGTTATACCATTATGTATCCTTTTGGCAAAGTCAAGACGTGCTGCATTTTCCTCTGAACAATACACTGTTGACCTCTCAGGAGACCATGAGGCTGCAGTGGCACGCCGCTTCCTTACAAGACAATTGCATTGCCTCTCGCTTTTATGTTATGAAAGCAGAATACAGGACTTGGAGGTGCAGTGACAAAATGTGGCAGCAAAACTGTAAATACCAATGTTTAACAGCTAACACATATTTTATAGTGAACCAAGCCAGAAACTTTTCATTACGAAGGCTTTTTATACTCAGCACATTTAAGTAAAATTATAGCCCATTTCACACAGATGCAGCTCTGAAAAGAAAGTTTACCAAAAAGTATGCCAAGCTTCCTACCCACACCTGTTGCAACACAAACGCTTCCCTGTAATCTCTTAAATATACCACAGTACTTACTGACATGCAAAATTAAAATGAGGACAAGTGAATTCTACATTTACATCTTTTGTCATTCCTTGTACCTTTTTACTGTTTAACTGTTTGCATTTCCTTTAGAGCATTCTCCTTATGTCTCAGAATTTTTGGCTGTGAAGCAAATCAAGTTACAACTTGTGCCTAAGAAAACTGCCTATTTTTTTTCCCAGAACCTGAAATCTAACGACTTTGATTTTCAAGCAAACCTGAAGGACAGAGAAACCAAAAATGTCAACATTCCTGCTGGAGCAAAGTTTAAATAATGAGAAGATCCCTCTTACCTGTTTGTGAGCGTGATCGTATGAGTTAATGTGATTGTCAAACTCCTGGTGTTTATAGTACTGCTTGTCACAGAGAGCACAGTAGAAGTTGGCTTTCAGATCTTCCAGGGCTTTTGCTATCGTGTTTTTCTTTTCAGCATAATCCTGGAGGGGAGTGGGAAAAAGTAATTTTAGTATATTCCTCTGATGCTCCAAGTGGATTTTGTGCTTTGTGGTTAATCATATTTGTAAACATTTACACATTTCCGTAACTAAAAGCCTTTGCATATTTGCTGTGTTACATTGCACATATTTACTGTATCTACTGAGAGGCTCAGGATTTGCACACTTCAATTTGCTATTCAGTTGCCTGCTCCCCTCAGGGGCTCTGTCAGACATTAGACTACAGATGGATTTCCTCAGGTCCTTTCCAAATACAAATATTTATCATGCTGAAGGTTATTTTCCGGTTAATTTCTACCAAAAACTCACTGTTCAGATGACCTAGGAGGTAACAAGCCTAAGCAGAATAATCACAAAGACACAAACTCCAATAATTTAGTTACCAGACTTTTACAACAAAGTGTGCTTCGAAAAATGGAAATGAAAAACCTCTCACTTCTGTGCCTGGGAAGATCATGGAGCAGATCCTCCTAGAAGATATGTTAAGGCACATACGATACACAGGGGTGATCTGAGACAGACAGCAAGGACAGGTCTTGCCTGACCAATCTGGTGGCCTTCTATGATGGAGTGATGGCATTGGCGGGTGGGGGAAGGGCGACAGATGTCATCTACCTGGACTTCTCCAAAGCTTTTGACATGGTCCCTCACCACATCCTTCTCTCTAAATTGGAGAGGTATGGATTTGAAGGATGGACTGCTCAGTGGATTAAGAACTGGTTGGCTGGATGCAGCCAAAGGGTTGTGATCAATGGTTCTATGTAAGGGTGGAGGCCGGTCACAAGTGGTGTCCCTCAGGGGTCGGTCTTGGGACCGGTGCTCTTTAACATCTTCATCAGTGACATAGACGATGGCATCGAGTGCACCCTCAGCAAGTTTGCAGATGACACCAAGCTGAGCAGTGCAGTCAATACAGCAGGGGGAAGGGAAGCCATACAGAGGGACCTGGACAGGCTGGACAAGTGGGCCCACGAGAACCTAATGAGGTTCAACAAGACCAAATGCAAAGTGCTGCACTTGGGCCGGGGCAATCCCAGGTATTTATACAAACTGGGGGAAGATCTACGTGAGAGTAGCCCTATAGAGAAGGACTTGGGGGTCCTGGGGGATGAGAAGCTGGACATGAGCCAGCAGCGTGCACTTGTAGCCCAGAAGGCCAACTATGTTTTGGGCTGCATTAAAAGAGGAGTGGCCAGCAGGGAGAGGGAGGTGGCGGTCCCCCTCTACTTGGCTCTTGTCAGGCCACATCTGGAGTACTGTGTCCAGGTCTGGGGCCCCCAGTACAAGAAAGACGCGGAGCTCTTGGAATGGGTCCAGAGGAGGGCCACTAAGATGATCAGAGGGCTGGAGCACCTCTCCTATGAAGAAAGGTTGAGGGAACTGGGCTTGTTTAGCTTGGAGAAGAGAAGGCTCTGGGGAGACCTCATTGTGGCCTTCCAGTACTTGAAGAGTGTGTATAAACAGGAGGGGGAACAACTGTTTACATGGGTGGATAGTGATAGGACAAGGGGGAATGGTTTTAAACTAAGACAGGGGAGGTTTAGGTTAGATATTAGGAGGAATTTTTTCACTCAGAGGGTGGTGATGCACTGGAACAGGTTGCCCAAGGAGGTTGTGGATGCCCCATCCCTGGAGGCATTCAAGGCCAGGCTGGATGTGGCTCTGGGCAGCCTGTTCTAGTGGCTGGCGACCCTGCACAGAGCAGGAAGGTTGAAACTAGATGATCATTATGGTCCTTTTCAACCCAGGCCATTCCATGATTCTATGAACTGCGTCTCTCTGAACACAGAAACACATGAAAACATGATGAATGCTTTCATAGCTGAGAGTTAATGAATATCTTCCATAGCTTTCTCATCCAGCATTAGAAGGAAACACCCACATCTCCATTTACCATACATTAGCAAAGGCATTTAAAACAACCTTGCTTATTATTTATGAAACAGTTATATACAAGCAATATTTTTTCCTTTCCTGAATGCATTGATGACAACATAGCAAGTTCTGAAAGAGCATGGAAATGGTCTGTCAGCTCAAATTAGTTTAGCACCAGTTATACATTAAACATGTTGACTTCAGTAAAATGCCTCCTGCTTTTCTGCTTTTGACAAGTCTTAGATAGAACTGCACGCTAAAGCTCCAACTGCAGCAAACATTGTAAGAAAACATAAATAACCAAAGGTACTTATTTAAAATTGTACTTAAATACAATTGAGCATGATTGGGCCACTAGCAAACACCATCGATTCATACCCAGACAGAGGTACCCACTCATTCACTTTTGTCCATTAAAAGAATTGCAAAAATCACTTCAGAGCTGTGTTTTGAATATTGGCTGTTATGTGAGGAACTCACACATTTCACACACATTTTTAGAACGATGTTGCATAAAATCTGTTTTGTTTACAAACAAAGTGATTTGGCATATTGAAGAAACAGAAAAATTTTACTCTTTGAAATACATTTATGTTGTATGGAAACCTATCCTAGAAACTCTGCCATTAGTTCTTGGTAATAGCTACAAGAAACTACAGGTTTTGAACCACTTCAAGCATTACTAAGACACCTGTATTTAAGAAAGCAGCACAGAAAACACATCAAAAGCCTCTAAAGGCAGAGGCTTCCTTGAAACAGCTTAACAGTAATTCTCACAGCCTGCAAACGGACCCCATCTAATTTTACTGGTTTTCAGAACATAACAAAGGAGAAAACTGTGGATTTGGGGGATTGTTATAGTACATATGATATTTGCAAAGGAAAACAGAAAATATGATGGATTCTAGACAAGAGCAGTGAAATAAACAATCATCTGTCTTGTATAAAGATCTCACAACATATCGAATAACCCTCATACAGAATTCTGCAAGTCATACTGATGTAGGGCAGTAACTTAGATACAATTATGTAATACTCTTGGTGTCCCTCTTGAAATAAGGCACCATTTTTCAAACACTTCTTATACAGCAGAACCTAACCTGAATGGAATCTACCATGCAATTGTAGTTGATATGCTCAATGGATTCCAAATGGAGCAGACATGTGAGAACCCTGTGAATAACTGTACTGCAAAGTAATAAAATCTCATTGTACCTGGAGGTTTCTACTACTACAGTCCTTCAGCTAGAGTTCTTTGATGGGGAGGGTTCATTTTATATTTAAAAATCATATAAAATAGATGCAAGTAAACACAGGGAATACAATTGTGGACTTTGCTCATGGCTGTGATAGGAAAAAAAAGGGTTTCTTTATGACAAGATTTATATTTTTCAAAGCTTAGAAATACTGGATGTTAGGAATATATGAATGACTGTATCAGATCAGATCAACTTTTTGAACCCCTGTAAAATTTTATTGTGTACAACAAAGGTAATGCGATCTTTAACTAAAGACCACTCTATTCTTCACTTTGCTTTAAAGCCCAACTGAAGTTCTATTTATTCTCATATTGGAAGAAGTCACAATCATCCATTTTATAATTTCTTTTGTCTGGGCCATTCATAATTATACACACCATATCACAACGTATCTCACTGAACAAAACTCTCCTGGAGTATTCAGTCATTCCTCAGACCCAGGTCACGCATTACCTGCCCTGTCCTTTTTGCAGCCTCCAAAGCCTTTCCAGCTGTACTCCTCTCCAACTCTTTTATCACCTGTATCATTAGCTGCTGTACAGTATCTGGCTGGCAGGAGAAGTTTCTATTCAACTACTAGCCTTCACTTGATTTGTTGAACTACATGAAGGAAGTGGGATAGGTACAAAGACAGCATGTACTGCCTGGAAGAATGGGTTAAACACTGGCAGAAGACAACAAGAGGATACAGATGAACAGAAGCACATTCACTAGTTGCTGCAGGAGAACCTCAATGGTGAAATAGACTCTTTGTGATCTAAACACAGGCAAAAAGAGTCATTAATTGTGGATGGGGTATCGATCTGCAACAGAAGTGCAACTGTGGCAAAGAATTGCTAAAGGAATAGTAGCAGTGGTTATTTTCCCAAAATTTTGCCTTGCACTTAAAGCACTCACGAAACATGAAGTGGTTTCTTCACATTATCCCCTATGACTACCAGATGAGAATTATATATTTTATTCCAACCTGCAGGAAATGATACTGAATCACCTCCCCCAAACACCTGTGTTGATTTAAGGTTAATGTTTCCAAGGATGAACAGGAAACGGAAAAAGGAGAATGCAGACAGATTTTGCTTGTTAGACCATTTGTATCAATTTGGAAGGGAGCGCTACCTTGGAAGAGGAGGCTTTTGCTAGCACTATGAATTTCAATGAGGGACAGCTGCCCAAAAACTGACAGTAACAGATGACAGTCCCTGGACCTTGATAGCAGTGGGCAATGGATTGCAGACGGGAATGACAGCAACTTGCTGGAGAGGAACATGCCAGGAGTAAAGCAGTAGCCAAAACATTTAAAATGGCTAACTATTATCAGGCTTAGTCTCAACAGCATCCAAAAAATTTGCAAACCATACTGGAAGTTTTAAAAGAACTTAGAATTATGATTCATTTTGGTAGTCAAACTCAGAACTGGAACTCACTTAGTTTCATTATTTTTTCCTGAAAGGCTTATTATCTGAAAGCCTATGGCTATAATTCACTGGAGCCATCTTTCATAATTTATATGAAAGATCTCCAACAAGTGCTCACAACTCTCAGCTGGCTTTATTTCTCTAAATCCATCTTCTCCACCCTCCAAATCCTTAAGCGTGAGCAAATGCTGCTGCAAGCATCTGACAAATGGTGCAAAGAGGAGGATCCATCTGCAGAGGTGTCACCTCCAACGGCAGGGATGGGACCTTCTACTCCCATTGCACAGACAGAAAGAAAGGAGGAAAGTTACAAAAGCATTTATTGCTTCCCATAGATAACTTTGGGAAGCTGACGGGATCCCTTAGTGTAGGGGATGTTTTTATGGACTGCTACATGGATTAGAGTCTCATACGTCTACTGTCTGTAGAACAGTTCAACAGGAAAAAGTGGAATAAGACTGAAATTATAAAATATCACCTGCACCATGCTGATTGCCACAGTGAATATCCTTACTTCACAAGAAATGTGAGCACCCTCTATTGCAGTAAGTTATTTCGCATTTACAGTAGACATAAAAGGGTCAGGCAGGCAGTCACTGAGAAGTAAAATGTATTACAGAAACATACCCCTTCTTTCAGAGTATTCACTGGTACAGTCCTCTCAGGGAGGATCAGGCTGCTCTTGTCTGAACCTCTGGATTGGACCACATTAGACCTGATCGATGTTCCACAGTATCCTTGCTTCACAAAATATATATATATATATTAAAAGCATTTTTTTCTGTCCCTGTGCCAAAAAAATAAAGGTAAAATCATATTTTGAATACTGTCAAAAAATTCAGCTCATTCTCTTGCTCCAGTGAAACTACTCTATATAATTGTTGTATTTCTAGAGTCTGCTTAAAAACACACTGTTACCACTCCTCTCCCCACCCATCCACCCCCCCAAAAAAGAAAGGAAAATAAAAAAAGAATCAAGGGAAAAAAACAGATGTAGCTCAAGAGCAGACATTTCTATAGCCAGTTCACTGTAATATCTATGGACACAATTAATGATACCCTTTATTTCTGGTTTATTTGCTAGGTGCTATAAAGACTGTAAAAAGGAGCAGATTTCACTGAATAAAATGTACAATTTACTAACATCACTGCTATCAATCTTGGTATTCCTCGGCACATATAATTTGTTTTAATATCTTCTTATATCATTTTCCCTCATAAGTGCAGTCTATACATCATCCACTGAAGTGGAAGGAATAAATAAAAAATAGAATGCATTCGTAATATTAATGCACTCTAGCACCAAAAGTAATTATTTATAAGGTTTCTGTCCTTATGAAGGCGAAGAGGCCAAAGCAGAAAGAACTAGATACATTGATCAAATTCCTCATTCTCAGCAAATTCATTTTCAAGTAGCGTATAGCGAGCTTCCATTTCATTCTAAGTTGAAGAGGAGACTGGCAGGGACAATAGTGACAATTCTGTCACATCTTCCCAGTTACCTTACTTCAAACTTTCCCATTAGCTGTGAGATGTGATAGCAACCTACAGCTCACAGGGCCATAAACATCAGATATTATTTGGTTGATTTCTTGATCCCTCCCTGCCACACTCCTTCCAGGCAAAGGAGTTTCCAAGGGCAGCGACCCCACTGCTTCACTGCTTTGCTGCACTGGATGATTACGGGGCTGAGGAAGAAATAGTTACCCTGAAGACCCCTACATAAATTGAACATCACTGTTTGAAAAAGTAAAAAGAAAAAAACCGCTCTGCCTTTGTTTTCTCTTCATGATGACCTACAGACAAGTGCTTCCAACCAAAACAGGTCCTACATACAAGGAACTGCTCAGCGCTCTGCTGTGTGCACGCATGAAAATGCTACTGAGGACAAGCAAATACTTATGCATCTGTATTCTCAGCTTTATAACAGAATTTCACATTTAGGTACACATTCTAGTATTAGGATAAATAACAGTGAAATCAGAAGGAAATAGCTCACTGATTCCAGTTAGAGCTGCTGGTTTCCTAATACCACCCTCACTTTTTTGAAACACCAAATTCTCACCACTCGTATTCATTTGAATGGATGAACTCTGTGCCCCTGCTCCACACGGAGAGAGATGGATGGGCATGGGGACAGAGCTGGGCCCAGTGGAACGCAACACATTGCAGAGTAGTGTCCTGCAATGTTAGGATTAAATTAACAGTAAAGGAAGCTAATGATGAGATGGTAATTTGTTATCAGATTTGTCTGTCTCATTAACTTCCGTAAAGCACTTTCAACTGTATAATTACTTTTAACTGGGACTCATAAAATCACTTAATTAGCTTTTTTGCCATTAAAATTAACTCTTGTGCATATATGTGTAGAATTACTTATTTATTCTAGCAATTTCCAGGCAGAGCATGCACTTAAGAGGTAGCAATGTTGGCCACACATTTTTGCTTGGATACTTACATTAAGAAGGGGGCTCTTCACCAACGTTTTGTGAGAAATCTAACATGGGCCTAGTTATAATGAAGAAAAACTTATCTACCCCAACATCACCATTCATCTTAAGTCCATACAAGATGGAACAGAAGAAGGTTTTGCTGTAGAAAGGAAATGCTTAATACCCAAGGACAAAAAGGTTTAATCAGACGCGTATTAAAAGGAAAACTTTTTTTTTTTACTGGATGTTTATCACTGTCAAATGATAAGCAGGGGAAGAAGGAGTCTTTTCTGGTCAGCCTGAAATAGTCCAGTCACATGTTTACATTAGAACAGAATTTTGATTTAAAGAAAACTTGCAGTTGATTTTCAGCATTTCATTTCCTTATAGCAGGCATCTAAAGATTTTCATAGCTCCTCAATGTAATTTCCTTGACACGTAAGCATCCAATATAATTGGACTCTTTGGAAAACCAAGCTCTTGCATCTGACCCTTACAGTACCACCCTAAACGAAACAAAGTGCCTTTTCACCCTGAAGAACTCATAACTCTGAAACAGAACACAAACCACTCTTGAGTACAAAAGCCACACACTGGAACAAATCTTGATGTTTATGCCCAGAAGTCTTCATCCAAAGAGCGTACACTGACGCAGAGGGTACAGTGCTTTTAGAACTAGAGGAAGGGAGTACATTGAAAAGTGGTTTGAGGATTTATTTCACCTCAAGATAATCCACTGCCAATTGACTGGTAGCTATTAATCTGTGTTAAAAGTTGATGTAGAGCTTGTCAAGTATTGTCCTGTTGGTGCAGTTAGTTTTTGGCCTGGTAAAAATTGCCAATTTAGTTGGCTGAGGCACAGGGGAGCAAGAAAATTGGACACCACCTATAATATATTTAACTTTGAACATGGCATCGGTCTGCGGGTCAACTCACACACTAAAGCCTGCACACTTGTGTGTTCAGATCAGATGCCTCAATTTCAGTTCTCTTAGCTCTGGCTGCTGATTGTAACAATTCTTTTTCCACAAAGACTTTTTTCATGATCATCAACAATGATTTCTAGTCTAAGTTTCCAACAAGTTATTTTTCCTGTATTTTCCCTTTTCTATTTCTGCTTATATTTTTAAAAGATTTTTTTGAGGGGGACAAAAAAAGAAAGCAAAAGGGAATAGAATCATATTTTGAACTGAAATTAATACATTCCCTTTCAATTTTGTTCCTCTCCAGAACACAACCGCTTCACAATGGGTTAAAATCGCAAGCCATTCTACTTCCATACAAATAACTCAGTTATTTAAATATAAATCAATGCCTCAAAACCCAGGAACATTGTATATTTGCCCCATCAAGGAAGTTGCACACTGCATTTTAAAATCAGTAGGTCCACTGAGTTTTCACAGTTGATGTGTTTGCTCTGAGCAGTGCCTAATGTAGAAAACGCTCATGAAAAGTTTTCTTTACAGACCTTCATATTGATTCCATTTTACTGTGACTTTCCAGACCATTAAACCTTCTCATGCAAATTTCCTATCGTTTTATAGCTCCAGGGACCCATCACTGCTAGCCTTACTTCATGTGCTCTGGAGTGTACACCACAAGCACTTAAATATCTGGCCATTGAAGAGATACCTGAGAGAGGGTAAGGTGTAAAACACTTCTGGTTTGTGTGCTTCTGCCCAAGAAGTGCTACTCACTGATGGAAAACACCTCCAGCTGCAAACAAGAATAATACTCCACTCCTCTCTGTTACCATAACCCACTGCACAGATGTCTGGTCATTAAATGGAATTCATCCTACGGGGCTTCAGCAGAGTACTTTTAATATTAGGAGTTTGCCTCATGAGAAAAACACACAAGAAACACAAGGAATTACACTCCTTGGCTTCTTCAGTTGACTAACTGTGAACAGGTACAAGCTGAAGTTTTTGTATTGTGGTGCAATACGACATGACATATATTTATTTTCAAACAATTCATCCTGTTACCATTGCCAGAAAAAGTAGAAAAAAGAGGATGTATTACTACTTCTGGCATCTTTCAGTAAACCCAATCTCTCCATCATCCAGGAATCCGTTTTTTGCATGGTGTTTTCTGGCCAAGAGCCTGATTAAAATTCCTCTGCAGGTTTGAAGCCCATAGAAACATTCAGTCCTAAATGAGAAATACTTAAGTTTAAATTTTTCCTTGGGGAAAAAAAAAAAAGAGTCTCACAAAAAAAAAACCCAAAAACAAACAAACAAAAATACAGGTCTGCAACAGTGAAGTAGAGGTTGCAGATGGCAGATGGTCTAGAATTTTGTTCTTCAAAATATAAGAATATTTCACATGGACATGCATGACATTTCTCCTTCTAGAGCCATGTGGAAATATGAAAATATGGTCAGTTTCTGATACTAATACTTCTCATATAAAAGTTTTTCATGACTTTTTTCTGTTCTTGTTTTGTTTTTGTAACATAAGAGTCTGCTGTTCAAGCGTATGGGAAAGTACAGAATGAAAATTTAAAAAAAAAAGCAGTCACTCTCCTTACAGTATCATAAAGTTAATACTCGACGATTTCAAGAAAAGAGAAGACAGATGGGAAGCTGACCAAAAATAAGGCTCCCTGGTGCACGCTGCTTGTATCTCCACCACTTCACCAAAGGGGAGAAGGGGAGGCTGAGCCCAATCAGATGCTTTTCATCCTTGCCTTGGAATACAGAATAAAAATGACAGACTGCATTATGGCCACATTTCAATATACACTTTTGGGTAAACAAGTTCTGAAGAGGAGAGCTCAAAGAGAGAAAAGCCACAGAAAAGCACTTTTATTGACCCTTTTGGTGCATGCCTACCTTGGCAAGCTTTCAACAGCAGCTGGCACTGCAACTAATGTAGTAAAACTGAAATTTCTCACGTACAGCATCTGTATGCTGTAGATGCTGTATGCATCTATTAGCCACAAATAACATTTTTAGGAGGTTCTTAGTATGGTATCAGGAATGGGAGAGTACCTGCACCACCATGCTGCCCAAAGTGCTCCATGAAGGACAGCTTCATTGCAAGACTGATGCAGAAAAGGAAGCATCTGCCCTGCATCACCCGTAAATGCAACTGTGCTTAGATAAGTGCAGAGAAAATGAGATGCATCCACAAGATAGTCAGGCTTCCTCAAAAAAAATAATAAGTTTTAAAAAATCAGCAAGATGATCTAGGTTAAAAATACTTTGGGGTAGAGGTGGAAGAAAGGAATAATATATATATTTATATATATATAACATTAATTCCTTTATATATATATGTGTATATATATATAAAAGTGTATATATATATATATAAAAATACAATTAAAGCATTAATCCCTTCACATATGTGGTTATATGCTGTTCAGCTACATCAGCACCATGCCAGCACAAGCAACAGCGTGGCTGCATGAGATGCAGAACCAACCACCCAACTCTGCTACACAGGGAAAGACAAAGCTAATAGCAAAAAAAAAAAAAAAAAAAAAAAAAAAAGTTAGGTTTCCAGAGAACTACAGATGATGCAAAGCTCTTCTCTTAATCTTCATGAAGGAGAAGTGACCTGGAGGACCAAGGATCCTTGGATGCAACTAGAAGAAAAGACTGGAAGGGAGAAATAAATGGTGGCACAAGGTGCTGGACAGAAACATATAGAGGTTCCAGCATTAGTGGTGGGCTCAGAGCATTCAGTAAAGGAAACAGATTTCTTGCATATGAATACTCCGTGTTTTTTTGTGTGTTTGCCTTTTGTTTTCAACGGCTTCATTTTCTTGGATTATTCAATTCTCATTTAGCCTTAAGCCATCTCTGCCCAGCCAAAAGTTTTCTTTTTTTAGCTAAAGGAGCTCCAGCTGCCTTGGAGGAATAAACAAAAGAAAAATGCTCAGTGCCATGGAAACCGCATGTTGCACAACGCATTTTTCTTTTAGCTGGAAGAATCATGGAAACCTAAGTGACATTAGCATTTCTGAACACACTCATCACTTGTGTTAAAAAGCAACAATAGCTGCAATATTGCTGATAATAGCAGACAGACTAGCATTCTAGCTTATCTATGGTTGATAATACATTGCATAATTCTGATTTCTTCTGGGCCTGAATTTCAAGTGTAGATTCTCCAACACATATGGATCATGTCTTCATGCTATGGTCTTTTCCAAAGCATTTATTAGATCTTCTAGTTTTGAAAAAGTGTGCAAAACTTAAAAACTTGAGATCTCAGATTCTTAGCTAAATCAGACTGAAATGGATTTTCTATTTCATGTTTACACACATGTACATGTGTACTCAAAGAATATGTGGCAGCAAAAACCTAACTTTAGAAATCGGACTTCAAAATATGCTACTCAATAGCTAAAGTGATCTACCATCACTCTGAATTTCTGTAACAGAAATGGATCCGGGAAGACATCAGGCCCTGTTGAGTCTTACAAAGAAAAATCCCCAAGGGATCTGATCCATATGAAGCAGTAAAATCTCAAATCTGGGTGGTTTCAGTGCTGACCTTACGAGGAAGAACTATAAGGACTAGATGACCTTCAGAGGTCTCTTCCAGTTCCCCGAGTTCACCACAGGGATACCACATGGCAAAGACTACATACCAATACCTTCTCTCCTCAAACTGTGCTAATAATTATGACGAATTTCCCTTTTAGCATTGCGGGATGGGCACCAAATTAAAAAAATAATCATTTTGCCAAACTAAGCTCCATCCTATGGTAAAACACTTCCTGCTGATATAAGTCAGACAAAAGCCTTTTAACCACATTCAACTACTCCAGCTGACACATTTGTTTCTTACAGACAGGGAGGAAGGGTACAGCAAAGGATGCTCACACGGGAGTTCCGTGCCTGGATGCTGCCAGAAGATGTTAAATGAAGAAAAAGCTCTTATGTTTTTTTCTTCCAATTTCATCACTAACAATGTTGCTAGAGCTTTTATGTATGCATATTTTTAATGGTTTGCTTCATTTGAAGCATTGCTTTATCAAAGCTTGCGGTATGTTTTAATCCCTTTGCATGTCATCAATTTTACAAACCAAAGCTTGTAATTATATGACTTGTGTATAAAATAAAGTAAATGATAACTACATTTATCACAATTTATGTTTTTTTATAAATAGATTCTCAGCTGGTTTTGTCTATGGAAGTACAATAAATCAAGTAATGTCAACATTCCTACATACGCTAAGACTGCATGAACAGAGCCCCAGAGCTCAGTCAGTTCTCCTAATACGAGGCAGCAATTGTGCTGTGATATCTTTAATTTGGTACAAGCAAAATCCTCTTAAGAGCATCTGCTGGAATCGAAAAGGTCAGACATGAAAGTGGCAGAAAATCAATACTGACATCTTCCGTCACCCAGTACAATCTATAGAACTCTTTCTAAGCTTAATTGCTTCTTTCTAATCTTTCTAATATTTGACTGTTCAAGTCTTGCTTATGTAACGCTGAAAAAATACAGAAGGAAAAGTGGATTTTTTCAGCACTAAAAACCAGGGAGGGCTTAGTTCAGAACCTGTTGTCATCCAAGTTACACATTCTTAGAGTGACTGCCCAAAGCCATAGCAAAACACCTCAGCATCCTCCATCAGCTACACCAATTCTGAGGTGATTTATCCCCAAATTTGAGACCTATTAATAACTATTTTCTCCATACTTCTTCTCTGACGGATTTTTAAGAAGCACAGTTCCTCTGTTTACATGTTTATAAGGGTTAAATCAAAATGCAGTGAAAAAGAGATGCCACATGCCTTCAGATTCAGCTTTCTTGCCTCCTGCATTTTTAATTATGAATAAATACCAGCAACTATCTAGCCACTAATAATCAATACATGCAACATGGAGGAAAACATTAATTTTTCAAGAAGGGGACTTTAATATGAAGCCAAGAAAAGGTCATTCTAATCTAAAACAGATTAGAACGGTAATGAATTAAACATCCCTTTACTCTGATCTGAGAAGTTAACAGGTGTTATATCTGTTAGTTGTTTTCTCTCATAAAAAGTTCCCCTAATAAAAATAACAGGAGAAAGTAGAGATTTCAGCAGGCTGAGAATGACCTTTTCTGTCCTTGAAAAGAAAGCTGAAAGTACATAGAAAAAAATTAGCGCTCAGTTGTATCCTGATTTTATCTGGATTCTTTCCATTAGAATGTTAGACAAGTCTGTTGATTATATTATTTTTTCCATAGTCTGAATTTTTGAGTTTTCCATGCATTTTTTTTCAGGACTGTGACACTCTCATAATAAAACCGAGTTTTATAACTCAGTAATCATGCAAGGAAGTAAGGAAAATAGAAAAGTAGTGATGGTGGCCATCACCTTGTTTATTAAAAACAATCATTTAAAATGTTTTGAAACAATCTATGGAAATCATAGAATCACAGCATGGCTTGGGTTGGAAGGGACCTTAAAGCACACCCAGTTCCAAGCTGCTGCCATGGGCAGGGCTGCCACCCACCAGCTCAGGCTGCCCAGGGCCCCATCTGACCCGACTTTGAACACCTCTTTATTCAAGGAAAATGGTTATTTTTGTCAATTCAATTGAAGCAAAATCTATCTGCATGGAAAGATAGCCTCCTTCTCAACCCAAGCCACCCTCTAACCAGGTATCTCTCCCCCACAAACTGAAGGAGGGCGCACATGACTCTGCTGACAAAAAAACGAGAGGAAGATTCCTAAGAAATACGAAGTATACAAAGCCCCATAACACTGCATGAGATGAACAGGCTCTCTATTTTCACTAACATCATGTTAGGGTTATCAAGTATACAAAACTGCCACAGGAATCATTAGGATAACCATCTATACAGCACTGACAGATCAGACACTTTGAGGAGTTATATTTGATAACGTATGTACATATTTCCCCTACATACAGGAAGGTTCCATTTTGAAAGAATCTTATAAAAGGAGGAATCTACAATTACTGCTTTGAATAACTCTTACTGTTACTCTTTTTCTTTAAATGGCAGTTCAGAGCCTGAAAATAAGGCTTTTAATGTTGACCCTGCATGCTTAATTTTAAAGGCAATGAGAATTGAACGATTTAATAGAAATTCATTGACCTTTTAAAAAGCTTTTCTACAGCATTTTCTCTGATAATCGGTGAAATATTTACTAGCATAAAGCTTTCATTTTTTTCCATTAACAAATACCTGTCCTCCTTCCTACTTGATTCCAGTATCTATTCTTAATGATATCGTAACTATATGCCACGGAAATAATTATGAAGTATTTATAATTCAGTTTAGAAGTCAAAGTGAAAAGCAGCAGACATAACAGCCATTAATTATGCACTGTTCAACTGTATAAAAGTGAAAGTGCAAATTCTTTTAACGCATATTTAAGTAGCTGTTTGCACCTAAAGAAACCATCCCATAAAGTAAAATTGCTACTTCCAATCACACTAAGAAAATCATTACCAGAAAAATTACAGCAAACTCCAAAAGTAGCAAACCAGAAAATCATTATACTGTTTCACGGTTACATATGTACGTATATACATACATATACCACCCAAACAGCACATGAGCTATATTTGAGGGTCTAACCATTAATGGAGTTATATCTAAACAGCTGAAAGGTCCACCATCACCACCTAAGACAAGCTGTCATGCCTAGTCTCATTAATGGGAATAACAAGCTTCTACCAGTAGTAGTAGGAAGCTAAAATAGATTTGTCCCACCATTTTTCTTAAGTCAACAGGTAGATTTCAGTGTGCTGAAGCATGAGAACAAGAAAATATTGGTCAAAAACTTTTTTTCCATCCTCTTCACTTTTGCTCTATCTTTTCAAATGACAAAACACAGTTCAAGTATGCTCCCCAACACGTTCTTCACTTTTAGGAAACAGTACCCACAAAGTAATTTTCCTGAAGAACATCACAGAGAATATTTGCTATCCAAAAAATATGTCATTTCCTTTCCTCAATTTACAAACTTTCTTAAGCAGAAAAGGTATGAGGTCTTTTTGGTTTTGTTCCCTAGCTCCACAACATTAAAACGATAGTATCCAAAATATCTGATTATATAACTCTCTGCAGTTAAAGCAATGAAGTTTTAGACTTCCAAGTCTTGCTTATTCTCCAAAGGTGATACACATATACATGATTAAATCAATATCATCATGCCTCTGGTATTTCATTCTCATATGTGCATTAATACGACTTTCCTGCAGGCCTAGTGCATATGATCATATAGGACGCTAGCTCCACCATTGCACAGAAGCTTCAGAAGGCAAAACCGTGCTAGCATACTCCATTTTTCCCAGTAGGATGGAATAGTTCTTAATCCACTGCTAAACATATTGACTTGGTGTGAACAGAGAGGTGTCATCAGTATCATCAGTGGGCAGGATCAATGGAAAGCTGAAGAACTCAAACAATCCCATGTAAATACAACAGGAGCACATTAAAGCCAGTGTAAAATCAGATAACGTTGATTTGATTGAATAGCACAGAGGAGAAAATGTGGTGTGCTGTGCTAGCACTTAACTTCATTAACCAATTTAAAACATTGCTTTTCTGATCTGATTATCAACATAACGGCTTGGAAACACTGAATTGCAGAAAGAGGTGTATGGCATCTCTTCAGTGCTGTGTAATTAAAAGCAAACATTGATTGCCTGACTGTTGAAGCCAAAATCTCTATCAAATACAGCTTTATTGAACAATAAATTCAATTTCAAATTTGCTTCTTGTTTTAAGATTAAACCATTCTGTTACACACAGAGAATGCAAGTGGAAAGCATTTATTACATAAGCAGTCATGCTCCAGCAACAACAATTTCCATCTTCCAGCTAAATGCCACCCAAAATGTCCAGTCAGGGAAGGTGCCTCAGGTAGTTCTGCTTGAGCCAGCCTGATGTAAATCAGCCTATCAATGTACCACAGAAGCTGTGCTTACATAATAGCCAGCATCTCCAACTAATTGCTCTGTGGCCTTTCTATGAGTTTTAGTACAAAAACACCAGAGTGAGTACAAGGAACATCTTCTGTGTCATTTTTATTTAAAAAGAAACCATCTATACTTACAGACATCACAGGAAAGCAGTTTTATAGATTTCCTTTCAAGTGATGTAGATTAGCATCATTTGAAAGACTCAGCTTCAGACTGGGCTTACTGCAGGTTGATAACATTGAATTAAATATAACAACTGGTTTTCATTGATATCTTCAGAATGAGAAGATTTCTTTGTTTATTTACAGTGTGTAAATACCAACACACAAATCGTCAAGAGTATCTAGATAAATGGTTTCAACTTGACATAGGCAGGGGGCACATACAGCAACATTTCTTAAGCTTTCTCTGTTCACGATGATGCACCTGTTCTAACTAGATCTTTTTCACTTGATTCAGCTATTTATGTTAAAGGATGCAAAAAGCCTTTTTCAAAACCAGTGGAGGAGATTTTGCAGGTTTGCATGCTCAAGATATGTTACTTTTTACGACAAGATTTTAAAGGAGCTCCAAACTAAAGATCTCTTAAGAAATGACAACAGAAAACAATACATGAATTAAAGTTCGATACTCTGATGAAACCTACCTGCAAAGCAGCCTTTACCCTTCAAAATAATCAAAGCACAAAACCCAGTTCCTTCATAGCTGCCTTTACAGGACTTAGACAAAGCTGGACTCAGAGATTGCTGATTTGAAATGCAAACCAACTGAATGAAGGAAAACTACTGACAGTCATTTTCCTCTCATATCACACACGTTTCTCAAGTCAGCTGAAGCCACTTTTTCCCTGCCACTGGTATTCAACAGACAACATATATATAACAGGAGACAGCTAAGCTTGGTTCTCTCATTTGCTACTTGAATTGTCTGGTGGAGCACAGACTTCTGTCCACTTGGATATTCAAAGAGAAGCTTCTCAATAGAAGAGGCTGTAGAATAAGAGTGCTGATGAACTACAGACACAGTTAAAACTTTCTCTAACATATGATAACAGATTTTCTCCAGACTGATAAAATCCTTAACGCTTTAAAGAAAAACAATAAAAAACCAACCCATGTACGAGCAGGATGTGTTGTATTACCAAGCTTTCATAATAATTCCATTCTCAGCTCTCTCTATATGAGATTCTGTTTAGGAGGTAATATAACATTCATGTTGGGAAAGAAGTTCTAAATGTCATCATCTAATCTAAATAATCAGAAATCTCAGGTAAAATTTGTTATTTATAGGTAAATAGGCACTACTCCCATTTTCAAGTATAATCCATGGTCCATTTCCTAAACACGAAGGAAATATCTGGAATAAAACATTCCATTTCTAAATGACTGTTGAACCCTAGCATACTGATTGCAACTTGGCCAATAATACTGCCCTGCAAAGTGATGCTTACAAAAACTGCAAGCAGGCTAACTCTTCCTATATTTTAGATTTCTAGAGCCAAATTTAATACCCAATGTGTAGCTCCTCTTGTTGCTTGATATGTGATTGCTACCTATTTGGGAAAATAGTTACAGTTTTGGGAGCTTTAAGATTACATATAAATATAGCACCAGGCTGCTCTGAAGAAAGAACTGATTTTGTTTCTGCAGATTTCTGTATAATCTCCCACAGGACTGCAGGAAGCTCACAACAGTCTATTTTAAAATACATGACTGTGTTGAAATGCTGGTATTTTTCTGAAATAGTTCTGAAAGGGCATTCTGTGATTGCATAAAGGTACTGAATTACTGTATTACTTCAGTATTAATTCAGTTACCTCATAACAACTCGTTAACGTAACTCTATCATAAAACAGTAAATTGAGTCAATTAATGGCAGATCTTTGCAATCTATCCTCCACAGGAGGTCTGGAAGTTCAGATTATTAGTCATCTGGCTGAAAAGTTAACTCTTTTCCACTTTTTTCCTGTATATCATTTGTGTCCTTTATATCTCAGCTGCTGAGAAGCCAATAGGTTTGATATTATACCACAGCACAGCTAGAAACTGGCACAGCAACCAATTTAGATCTGCTCACGCTGTTGCTGTATTCTATTTGATGTGTCTGACCTTGGTAAGGAACACACCGAGAGGCTGCTCTCCTTAACAATGGCAATGATGAAAAAAGGAGGCCCTGCCTGCTCAGAAATGCATTGGGGTCAAGTGGCGTGGCTGATACACATAGCCAGTTTGGTGCTATTTGCCTGGGACGGTTTCAGAACCTACTGCTCGCCCTCTGGTCATTTATTCAGTATTCCTATTTCTAACCAAAGAGCAAAAGAGACAGAGCAAGTATCTTGAAAGCTGTCCCTCCAAATTAATCATTTACTGTAAGAACTCTTTCTGCTCTATAGCAAACCTGCTTTGAGATTGCTTCATGACTAACAACTTACAGCTAATACAGGTTAAAATTTGAGAATGTAAAATTAAATGGCAAAAGGAAATGGAAACTTTGTTATCCCTTTTTTCTCCCTTCCCCAACGCTAGGGGAACGCATCCATTTCAATCTTCTGAACAACAAACTTGAAGGTGAACATGAATGTTTTATCAACAATCTTGAAATGCATGTAACCCAACACTACATATCAACAAAGCTCTCCCCAGATCTTTTACAGGCACCATTGCACTGCCTGCTGTTTTCTGAACTCTGGAACAAGCTGCCCAGAGAGTCTGTAGAGTCTCCTTCCCTGGAGACACTCAAAACCTGTATGGACGCCATCCCAGGCAATGTACTCTAGGTGACCCTGTTTGAAGCAGGGGGTTGGACTAAATGATCCCAAGAGGTCCCTTCCAGCCTCAACCATTCTGTGATTCCTGAATACCTTCACATCTCCCTCTATTCTATCTTTAGTTCATAGAAATAATCTATTCTAGCTTCAATAGCTTATGTGATTTCTTAGGTGTGAATCTATGAAATGCAGGAAAAAGGTTAAATCTGCACTGTAGCCCTATAGCCACAAAGTAGCATTATGCTCTTTGTTACAATATTAACATATTTTTAGTTTATTCCCCATCAGTATCAGTCAATCAGCAAATTTTCATGTAATTTTTGAACCACTAGGATAACTAGTTTGAGACTAATGAAATAACAGCACATCTTCTAAACCTTTCTAAAACTACAGAATTGTCTGTAGTTTCAGAAAAAGATGGACAATTTTTTTCAGTTATTTGCTTTGGAATAAATATAATCTTTAGATATGTTTTCTATTAGAACAAAGTTTCTTATCAGTTGAGAGATAAAAGGAAATATTTCTTTTTTTTAATCTCTGAGAGCCAAGTACAGAAGCTGTGAATCAGCTTTCTTAAACGGAAGTCATGGCAAATGCTAAAATTCACTGAGGGCTGATTATATCTGTGGTTTTACTATAGAAGTCTACTCCTTCAGCCACCTTAACGATGGGAATAATTTTACATCTATATGGATATACTAAGAAAAGGTCAGTGATGCCCATTCTCTGGGATAGTGACCATACAAATAGACAGAAAAAGACAGTTCATTTCAAAGAGAGAGATTTAAGGCAACCATGCAGTGACCAGTCAGAACAAGTCCTCAAGAAATAAGAGATATAATCAACTAAAATGCAATTCTGAAAACATTGAAAGAACTAGATAAAGACATAGAATCATAGAATCATAGAATTAGCTAGGTTGGAAAAGACCTACAAGATCACCTAGTCCAACCATCCACCTACCACCAATAACCCCTCTAAACCATGTCTCTCAACGCTATATCTAAACGTTTCTTGAACACATATCACTAGAAGAAGTCTATTGTGCCATACTGTTGGTGGATTTTCAGTAACACCTCTCTCTTTTTAAGATATCAGAGAACACAGCAATCATCTGGAAGTGGCCCTCATACCAGGGATAGTTACAGCTGGTCTTGCATCTTTGATCAGAAAGCAAAGGGGGAATAATTTATGTCAGAAATGCCAGTAGGGTGGCCAGCTTCTAGCAGTTATTCTTGCTTCAATATTTCTGCAAATATTTTTCAAATACTTTGTGGGTTTCTATTTTTCTTAACATGAAGGTCTTAAAAACAAAGAAAACACAACAACAACAACAACAACAAAACCAGCAATCTGCATCTGAAAAAGCAAAGATCAATTCTGGGCTGATTAGCATCTTATACTGTGGGATTATTATTATTTTTTTAATTGTTTATCCATAAACACTTCCTAGAGCCAAAATACACAGATTGTACTGTGGGGTATTCTCAAAGGGCACAGAATGGGAATTTGAACCAAATAGGTTTTCCTTTAGCAAAAACACCATCTCTATCTCTCTAGAAAATTAAGAAAATTCCAGTCCTCTCTCTGTCCAGGCTGAATTGTCTATACATAGGTACAAAAAGCAATTCTTATATTAGTATTTTCTAAGTGCAATATAGATTTTTGGTCAACACAGATTTCTGACAGCCCCTTTAAAAAGATGAAAACTGTGCACACTGCTGACACATAAATCAGATAAGTAACAACAACAACAAAAACTACTACCAATCAACTGAGGAGTCAGTCTTCAAAAAAGCAGTTAAAAAAAGAGTTTAGAAATCAGAAGGGCTGAAGGCTTCTGCCACCTACCACAGAAGACTTATTTTTGGATTCAAGTACACTTCAACATTTCAGAATGCATTCTGGCTCTATATACACAACAGTATCCACTACACACATCTGAATTACATCATGAACCCAGATGGAGCCAGTCCAGCCCCATCATGGAGAGCCACAAGCTACAATAAGACAATAAGATGTTCCTAAGCTTCCCCAGGTATTTGTAAGAACAGTCAATGATAAATGAGGTACAATCAGAACATGGGATAGGTGAAAAAATAAGAACAAAGCATAGATATGCATGTCTGGAAGAGGATGCATCTGCCACTGAGCCAACTATGAACTTTGATATCATGGTTTTGGTAGGAAGAATTAGGAAAGGATAAAATAATTTGAAGGCAAATGTATCAGCCTGGTTTGGGGCTTTGTTTTTTTGTTTGTTGTTGTTATTGTTGTTTTGGCTTCCTCCCCATCTTATTTACTTTGAAGTAAAAAAGTTGAAATTATTCTGCGCAGTGAAGGATGGGTGATGTTGCAACAAGTTCTCTAGTGGAGAAGGACTAAATTACAAAACCATCAATTTTTGGTCAAAATAATAGAAACTAATTGAGGAGGAAAGGGAGAGATACACAGAGAAGAAGATGTTTTTTACCCTAATTTTTCTTCTCCAGACCAGGTGACATTACCTGGTAAGTATGGATACACAGAATAAACATTTGTGATGTTACAACAGCTAAATACTTCCTTGCAGGACAAAACAGTTTATCCAAATTTCCCTGTGCTCTGTACCATCCCATTTAAGCAGCATTAATGACCTCAATATCAGCTTCCTATCTTCCCAATAAGGACTTAACTGATTTACAGACATACCTACGGCAAGAGTGTTGGTGACTTTTATGGCCAGAAGAAAGGGATACATACAGCTACACAGATACTTTCAATGGATGAAAAAATACAGTTTGCTATTTGCATCCCTACATTCAATAAATTACCTTCAGGAGAAGGCATGATACCTATATTCCTTGGCTCAGATCTTTAACCAAAGAGTACACACGTATCTCAATGAATCACATTAGGATGTGTCAAGAACTGCCAGTTAGAAGGAAAAAAACAGAGGATGCTAACTTCCAGCCACATCGCTCTGGCGCTCCACTCACTACAAATTTAGGTTTTATACACATAAGAGAATTTGCAATGACATCTACAGACTGCAGAAATATACTCATATAATTTAGGTGTTTACCGCTTATCTTTCTGAGACTTTCTAGCCATCAAGAGTCAAGCTGTTCCTTATACAAATACAAATCTGAAGCAACTTCAGCTGAGTTTCTCAAGCTTTATTCCAACAGGAAATTAAATCTTGACAACTGACCTCAAGAATTTTAAGCAGTCTTTTTGGATATGCTGGTTCATTTCAATCTCATTCCCCATGAGAAAAGCAGCATCAACAGCGTTATTAGAGGTACAAAGCAATGTCAATATGCATTGTATTGAATTATTGGAAGATCTCAATAAAACCTTCCGTAAAGTATGAACACAAGGTAAGGAGCTGCATTTCTAATACCATATTCTATATTCAAAAACTAAGATCTTATTGAACAACATTTACCCCACAGGACAAAAAAAAAAGTCCTTTAACGGTACCTTGAACACATCCAGCTCCCACCAGTCCACGTCCCCTTCTGCCTTTCTTTCACTCACTGTAAAAGAGTGAGCAATTAACCAGGTTGCTATATTTGGTGCATCTAAACTTTGCAAGCTGATAGCATAATGATTTTAATAACTACTTTAAATGTAACATGGTGACAAGTTGACACCTTAGGTTTGCGTCCTGCAACTTTATTTTTCCAGAATTCTCTTGTTATGCCTCAGGAATGATTAGAAATAATCTCCTATCAGCGCATCTTATTTTTAACTCCTTGTTTTCTGTGTTTTTCTTCTCCACATTATAAACATTGCAATTCTACCAAGCATAGGTCCTCCAGTGGGAACTGAAAGTTGACTCTTCTCCAAAGATCCTTGTACATCACATTCAAAAGCATAAGAAGGTGCTTAGAATTAAGGAATATTTCAGGGAAACCCTCAGTCCATATTATGCATTCCGTAAAGCTACAGCTTTCAAAGACATGAGTTTTTAATGCATTTTCCTTTTGATACATGACATGGTACTTTTGCAGTTGTGCATTTTGATACAGTACTGTATTTTTAAAACAGCTCATAAAATTCTGCGTAGGAACTCAAAATACCTTGAAAGCACAGTCTTCAAAGAATTGATACTTCACAGAATATCAATACTTTTAAGGTACTTCAAGAGGGTATGTGAAAAGTAGTAAATTGTTAAATAATTATCACAACACAAATCCGTGCTATTTAAACTATGTCAGATGTAACTTTATTTGCTTTAGTTAAAAGGAGTCACTGAGCATCGTTTTTTTTTGTTGTTGTTTTTATGATTTTATATAATACATCCATTAATTGGTCATCTATTTTTCACGATACGTAAATCTTCACTGAAGTTACCATGTCAAACTTCATCTCACACACAAGTTCAGCATACTTTCAGGATTGTACCTTATAAAAATGTAGCATTTCCTGAAAGCATTCAGGCAAGTCAGTGACAGAAAGCATCTTTCCATCATCCTGATTTTCATAATCCTTAATGGATTTAAAAATGTACTTGAGCAATCCTCAATGATATATAATAGTACCTTATGGAAAACATGTTGAATAACTGTAGAATAGAGAGCTACCTCTTTATTAAATAAAATCATTTATCATTGTTTTTCTGTCTCCAATCATAGAATCACCAATTCCTGAAGTTTTCTGAGAGATATAAAAAAAATGGATAAATGGTACATTAGAAGTAATCTTGTTCAGTTATCAGGTTCTAAGACTATTTTGATGATAATACATGACTCCTTCATATCCAGTATGGAACATGAAAAATCAGTAAAAATCCATTCCAATTATATTAGAAAAAGTGTGGCCTACAAAAAATAGCATTTCCATTATTAGTTGCAAATGATCAATCACTAATGCAGTTTAAATTATCTGCTTTCTCCTTCCCCCCCCCCCCCCCCTTATATTTTCAAATACTCTAAATGGTAATTCTGTACCTTACTGAAAATAATCTGGTAGGTATTAATTCTTAACTTTAAATTGTTGCAGTGAACAGCTACAGAAAACATTTAAACTGTTCTCTGCTTTGAGAAAAGCACAGTATTCTTAACACATGGTGGGACTCAGCTACCTAGCCTTGCAGAGCAGTTGGTATTGTAGCACAATGTCCTAAAATCCCTTGCAACTGGAATTATTCTCTTTTAACACTGCTGTGCCTACACCAATTTTCCCAGCTCCAGAATGGCCTCTTACTAAAAAATGCCAGACCTTGCTAAGGGAAAAGGCTCTTTTCCTTATTTTAAAATTTTGCTTGAACACACTATCCACTTAGCTTTTGTGATAAATAAATTAATGCTCATATGCAGCAAGCACTTGCACAGGCATTTTCCAGCAATTTTCTGCCTTTTATTTCATGTTTACCCTCTCACATTCTAGAACATCATATTCCAAATACATGAAATGCAGATTTAAAGGCATTTGAAGGTATGATTCTTCAACTGAAACCCAATGACCAGTAACATACCTGTGTATCTACTGATATTGAAATAATGCCTACAACTGCTTTACAGCATAGTAAATTTGCTATAGCTGAAGGATGAAGCATACACTCACTCCTCTAATTCTCAAAAACATTAAGATGCAATAAAAGCAGAAGAGATATATGAAGGAACATTCAAAACACACAGTGTTAAGAGCAACTTCTGGCCATGCAAGGAAGTTGCAAAGTCTTTACTAACGAATGGAAAATGTTACAAAGCAGACAGAGTACAAATTAGAGACTGGAAATGACACAGTGGCTGAATTTCATCTGGGTAACCTCACTGCAGCACTCTGACTTAATTGCAACCTATCCAGAGTTGCATCTTTCTATTTAATAGCAAGAGACTGGGGCTACTGAAGCATTAGACCACAAAAGATTGCAGATGGGTCTGATTCCTGCAAACTGCGAGGCACCAGTCCCAGTGAGATCACCGACGAGGGTAACACATTTATAAATCTACAAGATCAGATCCACAGAGGCTGTAAGAATAGCCTGTATCTATTTACAAAGAAATGTAATGACAAAACCATTTTAAATATTCTAGACTGTAGGCCTAATTATTATTTTAAAGGCCACGGAAGGAAATATGTTTTGCATTGCATAGGAGGTAGTTTGCCTGCAGTTTGCCTACTTACAGCTATGGATAAAGACACTCAGCATCTCTGGTTTCCACCGTCTATCAAATCAGCAGAAAATATGTTTCTGTATAAGTAAAAGAAATTACCATACAGAGGAAAGGAATCATTACAAGAAAAAGGTCTGCCTATTAATTTGTTTCCATCAATAAAGCCCTGCTTATCTGAGCACAGCACAGGAAAATGGACGAGAGTCACAGAAGCTTGAGCATCAGCTGCTTGGATACTAAGGAGCTAAGAAAACAACCAGAAGCAAAGGTTGCACACTTTTCATATCCATTTATTGTCACCTGTGCTGATAAGTCTCCCAGCTACAACAATGCAAAACACCAGAGCAGCATGTTGGAAAGCCTTTTGCTTGTACTGCTTTAGCACTTTAGCACAAACTGAAAAGGAGGCAGACAAACACTGTGCACTGCAACATTTCTTTCTCTGCTCGTACATTTTTAATTTCAAGGATTTCAAATTATGCAGGAATTTAAAAAAAAGCCATCATCACCAAAAGTGTGCCCTTCCCCCTAGATTGGATTACTTTAAATATGCAAGGGAGGAAATTGTGTTTGCTTTGCTGTGGAAAGCTGATTAATTTGTTAAGAATTCAGGCTTTAAAACTCAACCTCACAAAGAAACTGTTTATACAGTTTATTAAATACTTCAATTATAGCGCTATTCCAGGCAACTAATCATATCAGGCATTTTAAAATAAAGATACCGTATCTAGATGACAATTTTGACTGAAGAGTGTTTAAGGTGAAAGTTATATCAAGGGCTCAGCTAAACTTTGATGGAAAATTTCAAGGATTCTACTTACGCTGTGTAAACTTCACAGAAAATGCTTTAAGATCTTTATTGTCACAGCTTCTGCCTTCTAGCCAACATCCCCATCAGATGCTTCCTTTCAGCAACATGTCACTAACCCCTACACGAACATGAGTTTTTCCATGTCCAGTTCTTGTCCAACATCATATCTCACTGACTCACCCCTGTTTAGGGCTGGATCCTAGCCTTATGTACAGATACAATACACTGAAACTTTCTATTGGGAAGTACAACAGACAAAATTTTAAAAAATAATAATACAGAAGAAATGTCTTTCTCAGATCAGGAATTACACATTTTGTTCCCTCACCTTGCTGGCTATGATTAACTGCTTCCCCTACTTTTCATCCAGTGTGTGCGTGCACAAATCAAGACTGCAGAGCTCTTGAGCATGAGTGTAACACATATAACATAAGTGTAGCAACAGCCAAACAAAACCTAAATACCAGGTAGCGATAGACAGAAAATATATCACCTGCTATATGTCATTTTCCTTGGAGTCGTTAATAGGCTCGTATATGAGGTATGTATTTAAACATATTCATCTTTAGACTATTTTACGTGAGGCACGTAAAAGATGCAATTACCCTCAAGCGACAGTTATGCTTTAAATGTTTAGGCACTCCGTAGGAGGAGAGAACTATTCACAGCACAAACACAGCCTCACGTTTAATAACATCTCTGAGACTGCAGTTATCTTGCAAGACAAAAGCTTCCTTGGAAAACGATATTATTGCAGTGGCTTTACTCTACAAACTCAAATGTGGGTTTAGTACTGGAGACTCTTTAAAACCTGAAGGCAGCAGCCGAGAAACAGGAGAAAAATAACAACACTGAATTTAACCCTATTCCTTTGCTTTATGGAATGGAGACTCACGACGATCACCCCAGAACCCCCTGGGAAGCCATTTATTTCCTCCCGCTGTGCCAGGGAATGAGAACAGACTGGATGGGACAAAGAAGTCAGTCCTGCTCTATGGCAGACCCATAAAGGGAAGTTACTAAGATGGCAAATACCAGCTCAGATTTAAAATTCTCAAATACCATGACATAAAAAACAGGAGATAAACAGGTATAGGTGCTGGGAAAGAGACCAGAGCTGGGTGCAAGAACTGCTGGCCATAGGAGAGGGGCTGCCAGGACAAGGCCAGTAAATGCATTCCACAGTCCCTGCAGACACAGCACAGATAAGCAACACTCTGCATTCTGTAATGGAGTACCTAATTAATATTTCTGAGAGTTTTCATCCTCCTTCCTTCATACAAAAGTCGAAAGAACAGAAGTCTTAAATTCTCTACACATAAAAAATTAAGGTATCTCTTCTTTTGATTTCATTCTATTACAATTAGTCTCACAAATTGCCCTTGCTTCCCCGCTTTTCTGCCTAGCAATATTAACACAGAGAAACTCTGGAAACTTTCTTGAGCTGAGTTAATGCCCAGGGAATTAGGGTATTTAATATGAACAGCTCAGTAAGTTTAGCAAGTCTCTAGGAAGTGTTGCCTTCAGCAACATTTCCAGCTCTTCTCTCTGGAGTCCCTACCATTAAGAGTTTAATTCTGTATTTTGATTTCTAAAGCAGCATGTTCCTTTATTCCCTCACTTCCTAAACACACATATGCTCTACTAAAAAAGATCACAAAATTATAATGCCAGATTTGTCTTAAAAAATCAGCTATTAGAAACATATAAAAACTAAGAGATAGAAGAAGGCTGTATCTGCAAATCTTTAATATAACATTTTCAATATAACACTTTGTTTTATTCACTTTACAAACATCTGCCATATGCTTTGCTGTATGCTGCACTTACACATACTAAGCCTCATAATTTATTATTATTATAATTTAATATTGACTATAATCATCGCTAAATCAACTTAGAACATTATGTTGTACTGATAGAAGCAGATGTCATGCTTTGTATGAGCATTGCAACATCTCAGATGTACTTCTTTTTGAAACTGTATGAAAACTTTTCTGAAAAGCACTACATTCTACTTTATTCCATATTGCCTTTTAGACTATATATTTTGGCCAAATTTTCCATAAGCAAAAGCCGGAAAAATAACAACTAAAAAAATATATTACATTTAATTTAGAAATACGCGAGTAAAGAATAATAAGCTAATGTAATTATATAAAACTTGGAATTTTTCAACTGTGTCTCTATTTACTTGGACATACATGCCCAGATTCTGCTTCATGACCAAGGTTTTAGTAGACACTCTACAAGCTGCATGCAAATCATAGAGAGGTACTTAGAGCAAATTGCACAGTTAAACACAAGTATCCAATTTTTCTTGGTTGCAATTACAATTTCTGTGGGTTTTATACACTTAGAAAATCCTCTACTTATCTGCCAAATGAATTAATTAAGGGAGAGAAGAATAGCCACACCATGATGGACCAAAAATACCTCTAATTTAATATATTATCTCTAAGATGCTGGGAAAATAACCCTCTCCTTATAAAATTTCTTTACCCTCGTGTATTCCTGTTATCTTCTGTTTTTGTGGGGTTTTTATTTTGTTTTAAAAGAATGATTCCATACATACATTTCTTCCATTATAAAATTCCATCTCCTGTAAATGGAGATGCAAAGTAAGAGATGCTCTGATTTTCCTTTAATTATACTCTTAACCTTAGTTGTATCCTGTCATACTGATTTCTCCATGATTCTGTGATTCCTTCTCTTCATTTTGAGATGTCCTGTCCTTCGGTTTCAATGACTACTAGTTCATTGTTGGATCTAAACCATTCTCAAGCAGGCCTAACTGCAGGAGATTTGGAACTAAATGATCTTTGAGCTCTCTTCCAACCCAAGCCACGTTATGATCTTGGCAGAAAAGACAGAATCCTTATCATTTACAGAAGAGAATGGCCTCATGTCCCCTTTGCCTTTAAAAGAAACCACAGCCATTTCAATTCCTCCTACCAAAAATTACTGAGACTTCTCTTACCTTCCACACTTTTCTATGAACTCATACTGTAGAGAATGTCTATTAGAGGTACCAGGACCAATAATTACTGTAATATAACTACATAACTGAGGAATGGTATCAAACAGTACACTTAGCAATGTTGGTAAAGGAGTTTTTACATTAGTTACTGAAAAAAAAGACCAAACCAAAACATAGAGCCATGCAATAACACTTAACATTTCCAACTTAATCCTAAGAATACTCCATTTCAGGCCTGCAGCCCTCTTTAGATAGCATGGAGAAACAAGACAGTCATGTAGGGCTCTGAAGGAGCAAACTAATGTAGATGCTCTGTCAAAAGGCTTCGCTGGAGAATATCCTGCCTGGTAACTGCAAAATTTTAACATGTGGAATACTTCTGTCCAATGCACCCGTAGAGAAATCATGTTTTTCAGTAAGTCTATCTCATTTTTGCAGCTTATTTATTTATTTGTTCTCAAATTCATGAAGTTATGAAAATACTTTCATCAACATGAATCTCCATTAGGAAATATAGGTCTTTTACCTTCATATGCACACACATATATATGTATATGATGTACGTGTATCTATATGTAAATACATGTATAAACACAATATTGTACAGAGAGAAGATGTTAACTCCAGGATAACTGTCTTGCCTTGGATGGATTTTACCATGTAACTTATGCTTACCTAGATCTAAAAATCTGTATGTCAGTAGATAAGTATAAAGTAAAAATGATAAAGAAATAAATCTAAAAGATGCATGAAGTAAAATCAATCATTCAAAATTAATTATTCAGGCAACTACAGTCTGCTTAGATAAGCCTCATTTACAGCTCAGTAAGATCTGAATCAACTTCAAAAATGTGTGTATTTTCCATTTTTGCGTAAAGCATTAGAGATAAAGATCACAATTAAAGATCTGCCCAAAGCTTTTCTAGGGGGGATTTCTGTAAAGGAGAATATCAACTCCTTCCTGCAGAAGTTCTCCAGTGGAACACAGTTGAACTTTCAATAAAAACTCATGGGCAAAACAGACCTATGAAAATTTATTTCAATAAGTTCTTACCAGTCATAGCTTATGGAAGTTTGAATATTTTGTTTTTATTCTCTACTCCCACTTCAGGATCTGAATTCCAAGAAAAGAAATTAATGTCTCCACAAGGCTCCAACAAGCATCAGGTATAAATCCCCCTCCTCTCATTTACTTACAATTAACCAACCCTTACAAAGTATAACATCAAGTTACATAATATGAAGAGATTTTTTTAAAATTGTAGTAGAACTCAGTAAAAAGGGCTTTGAATGTTAACTGCTAACTACCAGTTGTTAGCCTTTGTGTAGTTTTCTCTGATAGCAGAGGCTGCAAGAAGAAAATTACATCATCTTGGTTAAAAAAAAAAAAAAAAAAGTACAAAGATGCCAATTCCCATCATCCACCTCTCCTGTTTGTTCATAAACCTTTCACCCAAGATTTATTTAAATATTTATATGGTACTTCTAATTTGCTAAGAAACATTTCACTGAACAAAAACTTAAAACTGTCAGCATAGATGATCAGTATTTCAAACTGTTCATCTTCTGCTTTGAGAAAGATTAATAAACAAATGCTACAATTTGATAAATTTGATAACAGGTCAGCACATCTATAGCTACCAAAGCCAGCATCACCTTTCACTTGGTCACTGTAGTGCGACGGTATCATTTACGGAGATGTACCACCTCTATACCTCAACCTCTTGACTGTGCTAGGTGGTGAAAAGGCACATGAAATGACATATCCCTCCCTCTCCCCCAAAAAAACAAAAAGGACAAGATGTCAATAAAGCAAAGAGAAATATAGGGCAAGGAAACAATAAAGAGATGATTTTGTTGTCATCTAACATCCTTAGCCCTTCAACCTTCACCCTTATTACCCTTCCCATCCATTTATATCAAAGGCACCTCGAGTTATTTTACTTGCAGCTTACAGCCATATAAACTTTATATGGAACTTCTTTATCATCATCTTCCTTGGTGCAATGAACACATCTGGAGAAAATGTGGTCCAGTGCAAGGTATTTTTCCAGTACAACTCCTAAATGACGAGGCTTATGTTATCTGCATCCTTCTTTTTACCTACAATCACAGTAACTGACAATACTCCAGCACACAGTCACAGTTTACCATCTAACCAGATTAGCTTTCAGCAGTAATTGCTTGCCTTCATTATTTTTCAAAGAATACGGGGGTACGTTATGCTCCAGGGAGACAGTACTATGTAGTCAATAGGGTCTGTGCCTCAGCAGAAAATAAACCAGTGTCTGTTTTGAAGTTATCCATCTTTAGCAGTAAATAATAATTACTATGCTGTGTACCATAGAGCTCTAAGCTTACTAATTTTCCTTCTACGCTGCAAAATAACCACCTAGGCTTCTCCACATTTTCCCTCAATACTTAGTACCCAGTCAGTGCTCTACAGAATTTTATTACATCAGCCAAATCTGTAACTTTGTACAAATGATACCAAGTTAATTTGACAAGGTCTGTTTTCCATAAACTCATGCTGATTAGCAATAATCATATTACCCTTGTTTAATTCTTTATTAATTGAGTCCTTTAGAAACCATTCCATTATTTTCCTTAAGATCAATGTCAGGCTGACAGACTTATAATTATTTGGGTCGTCCCATTTACGTATTTATTGGCACAACATTAGATTTCTTCCAGTCGTCTGGAACTTCCTCAATATTCTATGACTTACTAAAAGTCAACATTAATGGCTCAGAGAATGACTCAAGCAGATTTTCTAAAAACTCTCAGAGACATGTAATTTAGAACTGTTGACTGTAAAACGTCCAGCATTGCTACTCCCTATGAAACACTTTTTGTTACTGTTGTAATGAGAGGTATTTTGTCACGCTCGTCTGCTTTCTTATCCATGTACAAAAAATCAATATTCTCCCAGAATTTCTGACATTTCTACATTATCATTTCCAACTACTCCATTGTTCATTTCTATGCTGTTACATAAAACCTGGTTTCCTTTCTAATGAGGTAGGTAATCACACTTTGAAGTTCTGTTTACATAATACAACTGAAAAAAAGAATCACAATGCTGATTCTACTTCACTGATTTTTTTTTAGGGGTATGTGTATATATGTGCATATTTTATATACATCCCTTAGCAGCTTTCTACAATTTCTAGATTCTGATTCATTCTCCTAAGTATCAACTACCCCTTTGGTGTTGGGGGTTTATTTACTTTCGCCATTCTCACTTGCCCTTAATGAATTCTCTCTTTAATCAGAAGTGTCACAATTATTCTCAAAAGCTGGCTTCTTCAGCACGCAAAGCATACAGAAATATATATGCATGCACAGCCAGACTTCCTAAAGTATTGTTCTTCTCATAGTTCAGAATTTAGCCAGCTCATGTTCTTTTGTACTTTTGTTAATTACTCCCTTTGGTACTTAAGCTATCATTAATTTTGTATTCATCTGTGAAGATGAGGTCTAATACAGAATTCTCTCAAAACCAGATTTTGTAGAAGGAAATGAATCATCTACATGTATACACTTTTTTTTTTTAAAGAAACTGAAATAGTACTTTAGAAGGCACTGTGATTCCAGTAACATCATACAAATTGGAGCCTTCCATAATAGAGATTTCTCTTCCCACACGTTATAGAAGCTTGCTTTTAAGGAGCTGGCCATGTTGCTCTCTGCTGGTGGTCTACTGCACACAGTGAATTAAATCTCCATTTGCAAATTATATATTAGAAAGTGGAGCTGTGAGTTATTCAAGACAATTATTTCTCAAATTACTAAAAGTGGAAAAATATTACATATTTAAGCCACTGCTTATCTTCTGCCCTCTGTGATTTTTAGATACATTTTCACCATTTCAATCATTTGAGTTTTCCCATTAGGCTTCATAGCAACCTGCTCAAGTTTATCATATATAAGGAGTTTCATTACTTGTTATTTATTGCAGGCTCTTAACATTTGCACAAAAGGCAAATAATTCCTTCTTTTCATCTCTTTTGATGTATTGATTAATGTTATTTTCTGGCAACTTGATTTTATGCTAAATCAATGGCCTTTCCCCCTCCTCTGCATCCACATTTGCACTATGTCATTGTTCACTTTCTCCTTTCTAAAAGATGGGCTCCTCTCATAATAACATGCAGTAAACCTCCTTCCACCAGAGATCAATCCTACCACACAACTTAAATTCTGCCTTCAAAATCCACCCTAGATTACAGTTAATGTCAAGAATCTCTCCTTATTCATAAAGCAAAAGGTCAGTTGGGCACTAATTCTATTTGCTCTTTCCCCAATTTTATTGTGGATTTGCTTAAGAGAGTAATTTACTAATACAGCAGGATAAGAAGACATAATAATCTTGCAATCCTAAAAGCCCAGAGAAAAAAGTTGTTTAAGGAAGGATCAATTGACAATTTTGAATGGGACTACCCATTCAAGATAGACAAAAAGAGATGAACAAATCACTAAAAGGAGATTAATAGCTCTGATAACAGCTTTGACAAGAAATGCGAGGGCTGCTCTGAAAGTACTGCCTCCTATTTTATGATGTTGGCCCACAATATCAGAGGTGGATGTTGGTGGTATGGCAGTAGAAATGAGCAGAGGGGCAGTCTGACAGAATGGCAGCTGACATGGACGTGTGTATAAAGTAAAGGCATGTCAATGAATTCCTGGAAAATGTGGAAAAAATGGCACCTACTGACACTTATTAAACACTTATGGGTACCAACCACTGGATGTGAGCACAGTGAGGTGGTGGTTGGTGCATCTCAGCAGTACTGACAGTGGATCACCTCAGCTTGTGCAGATTTTTTTATTATTTTATTTTATTTTATTTTTATTTTTACGAGTGTGGCATGCAGGCTCTTCTTTATTGCTGACGAAAATGTACAGCTAATGGTGGTGGCTTTGCTGAAAAATAGTATTTTGGAGCAGAGCACTTGCTCTATCAACTGGTGTTAGCATGCTTTGTAGCTGTTGTTGTTTCCATGGAAATAAAAAGGAGGCATTACTTCTGGAGCAACCTATGTAGCTGATGTATTTGAAGAAGGTGCAAGATTGACCTGAACCTGAAGATTAGTTAGACCTGTGTGAAGCAGTTCAGGGATTCAAAACAGATAGAGAAAGTGAAGTTTGATAGAAAAGAGATTTGTTATCCTTTTTTATTTATTTTTCTAAGACAATGGGATAATTGACTGTAATTCCTTTAATGAAAAAAGTATAAAGCTGGTGAATGGCAAAGGACAAGAATGAGAGTGGATGGCGATCAAGGGGAAGAAGGCAACAGCTGAGCAAGCAAAAAGATTAAGTATGTTCATAAGAAGTTCCTTTATACTGGTAGTATAGAAGATAATTTATTGAGGAATAGAAGAAAAAGAGGAAAAATAAAGAGGAAATAAGCGAATTTTTAAAAACTTATTTGGTCATTTTTTATAAAATGAATTAAGAAATATACTGTTTTCATGTTTATTTACTTCATAAATTATTCGTGCAACTATCTCATCCTAACAAAACGCAGGATGCAAAGACAATTTAACTTTGCCTATGCAAACTTGAGTAAATAGCATGCAGCAGGAGCAGATCTGATTTCAGAGTTAACTAGTCATCTCCCAGAACAGTACAGGGGAGCAAAAAAGGATTCACTCAGGAAAAAATCTCCTGAAAACTGTTCCAACAATAGAGATGACCCAGGGATGGACTTCAGAACTGCTCTCCTGATCCATGCAAAAACACTAAAATTGATGCACCCCTACGGAATGTTGCCAAAATATTCAAAACCTGGTGTACTCCACAGTGTTTAACACCCTGACAATAGCGTTAGCTTGCATCAACTTGCACTCCATCAATTGTACTTGATGGAAAACTTTGAAAATAACCATTTGCAATCAAAAGGATGCTGACATTTTCAGTCCATGCCAGGTCTTCTGTTTTGACAGTTCAGTCAAGTGAATGATTGGTATTTGTAAGCTGAGTACAAATGCCACGAAAAAGTTATGGTGCCAGAAAACACATCAGCTGTACATTACAAATGAGGACTGATAAATCCACAACAGCTCCTAGTACATATTGCTCCATAATGAACACTTTAAATGCTTCCCCAAATATTCCCCAACAGCACAAAAATACTTTTAGAGTATCTATCCACCCTAGTTCAAAGATTGATTCTTTAAAGGTAGAAAAAATACATACTGGCTGCAAAAGAAGTAGCTTGACCTTTAATATCTTTTTAAATTTTAATATCTTTATAAAATAAAATGGAGAGGCAGGAGCCTAAGGGCACTCTTCTTCTCTCATTATAAGCACTGCCACTTTCACAGGCTTTCTTCAGGTATTCTAAAGTGCGATGTAAGCACTTTGATACAACACAAGTACACACCGTATGCCAATAACAAGGGCTTATGCTTGGGAAAAAAAACAATGCTATCTTGTTAGAGCACACATAACCAGAGATAAGCCAATTCACATGCTTCAGAGAAAAGCTACAACACTGTAAAATATCACAGATGCTATCATGATCTAACAAAATCATTTTACATTTTGAATATAGCCAGAACATGTTATTTTCATAAACTTAAGGCAGGAAAATCTGTATTATAAAAATAGAAATATTTCTCTTGGGGAATTGAGGACTTTATTACTAACATATATAGAGAGAGTTAGCCTTCAAGGTGTTGCAAAAATTCTATTTCTTCTTATATTACTTTATCGAATGCTAGCTAGGGATGCGGTTTGCTTTTCAATAGTCATTTTCTTAGCAGAATACAAGGCATGCTTTACAGCTTATCTGAGAAACAGTTCTTTAATAAAATAGAATAAAAACCATCCTAATTCTTGATGGCAGATGCTATGTACACCAAGAGGAAAAACAGCAATTCACATACAGGCAAGGTTTGCATTCCTGATGTTGCAGAAATGCACTTATTTATCCCTGGTAAATAAATACATCATGAAATCCAGGCCTTATTTAATGGTAAAAAATAGTTTGGCCTCCACGCTATTCAGATACATTTCATATGTTTCTTTCTATTCTAGACTCGGTATGTTTTCCAAATACCTCAAATTATGCTATTTTCACATATTATTTATGTTACCTAAAATTATTTGAGCATATTAATTGTAAATTTTCTTACCTTTTTCTATTTCAACTGTAAAATATTTATAATATATAAAATATCCCTGCTATTGAAAATGTTTGTAAAAACTTAGAAGCTCCACGTGTCTCCATTTACAATTTAAAATGGCCACTTTGAGTCATGTGAACAATAACTTCTTAAGAAGTAGAACTACTCTGTAAAAACAAACAAAATTCAGCCTTACTATTTTCGTCACAGAAGTGGGTTAAAAATGTATACATATTCCAATATGTATTACAGAATATGTAACAAGGCCTTAAGATAAAATACATCTTCCATATCTGTGCTGTAGTCACTCCACCTATAATCAGGAAGTAACAAAATTACAAATGACATGGAAAGGATGAGTGGGGACCAGTTACCAGCTATTCTAACACAACTGGTCGTCATTAAGTTAAACTAGCATTTGACCACTTTCGGATTAAAAAACAGGAGGTAGCTCAATACATAAGGTTTGGTTAAACCACGAACCTCCTGCTGCAAGATGCTACAGGTGTGCAATATTATGGAATTGATGGCAGATTGGACAAATTCATTCAAGGGAAATCTGCTAAGGTTTAAAAATGGATATTAAAAACAGATATAAACCATGCCTGGCATGGGAAACAAATGAGTTGCAAAAGGTTAGGGGTTGGATTGAGAAATTGTCTTTCATTGCTTCTAGAGGCAGAATATCATGCTGTGGCATGATCCACCACAGCCTTTCCAGTTATTTGGTAGGGTTTGGTCGTTTTTTTTTTTTTTTCCTACTTATCAGTTTTATAATACACTTTTGGAATCAAATATTGCTATTACCAAATTATAAAGAAATAAATGCTTGTTAATAAGTTAATGAAATAATGCGCACATGAGCAATCACAGAATTTCATTATATCATGTACTATATATCATATATACGATGTATATATATGATATGAACTTATATAAGTTATATATGTATAACTCATATATAGCTTCAACAAGACCACATCCTGCACTTCGGCCACAACAACCCCAGACAATGCTACAGGCTTGTGGTAGAGTGGCTGGAAAACTGTATGGAGGAAATGTACCTGGGAGTGCTGGCTGACACTCAGCTGAACATGAGCCAGCAGTGTGCCCAGGTGGCCAAGAAGACCAGTGGCATCCTGGCTTGCATCAGAAATAGTGATGCCAGCAGGAGTAGGGAGGTGATCATCCCTCTGTACTCAGCTCTGGTGAGGTCGCACTTTGAGCACTGTGTTCAGTTTTGGGTCCCTCACAAGAAAGACATTGAGGCCCTGGAATGTGTCCAGAGAACAGCAACGAAGCTGTGAGGGTTCTGGGCCACCAGTCTTATGGGGAATAGCTGAGGGAGCTGGTATTGTTCAGTCCAGAGAAGAGAAGGCTCAAGAGAAACATTACGGCTCCCTGCAACACCCTGAAAGGAGACTGAGGTGAAGTAGAGGAGTCATCCTCTTCTCCCACATAACTAGCAATAAGACTAGAGGGAATGGCCTCAAGCTGCACCAGGGAGGGTTCAACTTGGATATTACAAAAAATATCCTCTTCAAAAGTGTGGTCAGATGCTGGAATGGGCTGCTCAGGGAGGCAGTTGAATCATCGTTCCTGGAGGTGTTCAAGAAACACTTAGATGTGTTACTGAGGGACATGGTTTAGCAGGGAAATATTGGCAGTAGGTGGACAGTTAGACTAGATATTCTTGGTGGTCTTTTCCAACCTCGGTGATTCTATGATTGTACGATATGCTGTTTGAATAAAATAAATCTAAATTTTAAAAAAGCACAAAAGCTTTTAAATATAAACAGTAGACAAAACTTGAACTATTCAACTAAAAAACTCATTTTTAAATGTAGTTCATTCTTCTAATTATTTACTTTACAAAATGACTTTTCTCATTCTGTTTCTTCCTTGTCACTAGATAACTGCACAAGTTGCCTGTATGAAGTACTGCTATTAAATCTCTCATACTTCACCGCTTTCATGCAAAAACTTAACAGGATTTAGTTAATAAACCTCTATGTATTTGCTACATATTCTGCTTGAATACAGTTCAGTGTGCAAATGAAAGTGACATTCACAAGGGAAGATGACAAACTTCACAAGAAATCAATTACCAATAGATCTAGCTTCTCCCTTTACTGTTACAAGCTTGACAGACTACAAGTATCGAGTTGTTTCTTTGTATCATGCTCATTAGTTTTTGTGCCATTTTTATATTCCACGTGGTTTCTATTACAGCCATGTGTGGGAACTGCTGAGTCACGGCCTGAACCACTGAGTGAGCACCTGGAGGAAAGATCCAGTCAGCCCTGGGAGCACAGGTGAAGGCAATTCACCTTGAGCCAGCCTGGCTCCACCCCTCTTAGGTCTCATTTAAGGGCTGACTGCCACATATTCATAACACTACATTTTTCCTTTGCAAAAATAGGTGAGTTTGTCTAATTTTAATTATTTCTGAAAAACAAACAAAACTAATTTACACTTGTAAAGGAAAAAAAGATAGATTCAAAGATTTTTAAATAATTATCTCAGCTCCACTTCTGAACTCAGACAATTTGGGATTCATTCAAAATAGCACAAAATACCGAAGTCAATAAACATTAAAAAAATCAATTGTAATTTCATGAAACGCACCTTCATGGTTTCTTGTAGGACACAGAGCTGGATTTGAGTTAACACACACTATGCTGCTCTTTGTTTTCTCAGTAATGTGGCGAGTAGTGTTCCAATTTCTCTTTCAGCTGAACTAATAACAATTCAATATTTTGATAGCCAGTCCCTGCAATTTGGAAACTCTGAGCTTGATAGCAAAATGGCAGCTACAACTGAAACAAAACAGTGTAGGAGGACAAGTCCAGCTGTGAAATTTGAGAAATAACTATAAAATACAAAAAGGGACAGAATTGGAGCTGGCAGTGATAGAATTCAAGGGAAAGGCCTGAAGGTACAACAGGGGATGTTTAGATTGGATATAAGAAAAATGTTCTGCATCAGAGAGTGGTTGGGCACAGGAAGAGGCTAGCCAGGAAAGTGGTCATGGCATTGAGCTTGCCAGAATTTAAGAAGTGTCTTGACAATGCTCTCACATATATGGTCTGATTTTTGTGCGTTCCTGCATGGAGCCAGGAGTTGGAATCAATGATCCTTACAGGTCCCTTCCAACTTGGGATATTCCATTGTTCTACAACCTTTTAAGTACCTTAACGCTCAGTCTTATGTTTTCTGCATTTCAAAACCAAAGCATCCTCCTGCTTTGATTTTGCACTTATATAAATTCCCACATTAACTACTAACTGAATTCCCACTAGTGACATTTTTTTCCCTTTCTAACTTTTGATCACAAACCCTTCAGCTCAGTGACACTCCAATTTTCTGTCTTCACTGTTTTCATCCTCTTTAAGACAGCACTACCTTGAGAAAGCAAGTTTTCAAAGCATCAGCCTAACAGGTGTGAACATTTCCTTCCATTCCTTAAACCTAAAGCACTATTAGCAGCAGTCTCACAGGAAATGCTTTTTGTTACTACTGGCTGGCATAAGATCTAAAAAAAAAATTAAAAAGCAGCTTAGTCTCGCCAAAGTCTGGCATGCAAATCGTCAATCAGAGCAAAGAAAGGAAGGGCCTCAGCAGGGAGCCCACTTCAAAAAGTTGTTCAGATCCTGCAATTTTCCCAAGAGAAGCTGGGGAGCATCCTACACTGCATCTTCCAACCTTCCTCAGATACAGCAAGACAGCACAGGGACAGAGCCACCTGTAAACTCCTTATTACCTACGCTAAGACAGGATTTGGACTAGACTGAGGATGTGCTACGTTGCTGCTTCAAACTTTCTTTTTTTTTAAGCGAAGGGCAAAATAAGGCATCATCTTGAAATTGTTTGAAGTGGATTGACATTTTTCAGTGAAGACTGTTGTTAGCTTCACAGCAGGTCTCATTTTTAAATTTAATGTTCTAGCGCATCTGAAAAGGAAAGCATCCTAGGGGGATAATAACTTTAGCAATCAATTGATTGCATATAGTTGCTACTTTTGCAGGTACCATCTCTTAAAGAAGGTTGTAAAACAGGGAGATTTTGGCCTTCAGATGCACCTGAGTTTGCAAGAAACCTCTATGCTTTAGATATTTTTTCATAATAAATATGTGGCAGGAAATAAAGCAGCAAATGGCCATCAGGTCAGAACGCATCACCTACTTTATGGTATTGCTCTATGCTTCCTATGGTTTCCTTAGTCACTTCTGAAGAAAACTTGCTTGTAACTTAACTCAGAAAAAAAAGTAAGATTAATCTGGACTATAATCAACACAGCTCTACTCAGTCAAATGAGATAGTTTAATATCAGACCAATAACACAGTCTGGGGAACATTCCTGCACCAACACTTCTCCAGTTGTCATTAAGTCCTTTACTTTCATCATCTTTTTCCTAAACAAGTTTATGCTATACACACAAACACACTGAGTAGCAGCTAAAGGACTAGACAGTATTAAAATCGATTTGTTACATATAATTAAACCCTGTATCATATTTTTCATATAAAATATAGCTTCTCAAAAATTTCTGAGACCCATCTTCAGGTTTGTTTTTACATTAAACGAACATGACTTAGAATAGAAAAGAGAAATTACATGGTTAAAGTCACTACTGTTAACTTATGTTACCATACAGTTTTTCAGTATAGCTTGTTATAAGGCAATGTATGAAATCTAAAGATTAACAAAAAAAAATTAAGCTGTTTTTCCAAAAGAAATGCACTACATGTACAAAACTTTAGCATTGGCTCAAGTTTCCGTATAGATAAAGAAAATGATGTTGCCATACAATTCCCATGACTTTTGCACCCATTTTGAGTTTAGTACTTCTTTCATGGACCTACAGGATCAAATCAGAGTCAGAAATCAATGCTCAAAAGCAAGGAACACAGAAATAAGAAAGTCACTAGGGATGTACCTAATGTAGAACCTGCCCCTGCGTCTTGCATCACAAAAATGGGAGAACGGGAACACCTGTTATATTTCAGAGCTACTGTGAGAAATGACACTCTAAGCAACGTAGCTACTCTCATCTATGAAATGCAACTTTCAGAATAAATCAAAGTTTGTAAACTAGTTATTAAAAAGCATATTAGCCTGAAAATCAAGACCTAATTTTAAATTGGTATTTATACACACAGTGGATTATGCTATACAGGCAACATACTACCCTGGGAGTGGCTAAGTTCACGATTTAGAAGCACAGTGCAAATAACAAATGTATTACGTTATGACAAGATTCACAGTGGTTTAACATCAGACCAGTTTCATCATAACGTTTCCACTACTTCTACCATAACTGAAATAACTATCCATCTTCTTAACTTTTTTTACCAGCTACTCTTATCCACGTTTATAAATAAAAAATAACTGATGTCATACCTCCAGATGAACTGAACTCAATAAGCAGTCCAAAAGATCCTTTAGCAATATCTTTGCTGAATCTATCCAGCTGGACTGCTAGAGCAAAACAATATATGGATAGGAAGACCTCCACTCAGACTTTAATCGCAATCAATCAGTGAGATAAGCCAATATTATTAAAAATATATTACACAACTTGATCCAATTACTTCATCAAAAATGCACAACACAGCAGATGAACTTGCATTTAAGAGCTTATGGTTCTGGTCGGTTTGAGCTTAATAAGGACAAAATAATCAGTTGCAGATGCTTTCACTTAACATTCAGAAATATCCCATGGGACAACAAGATTCAATTTTATGGTCATCTGCCATTTTAATGATGTGCCTGTTATAATGCAGAACATCTCTGTCTTACCTGTCTAGGTTTAGAAAACATAGTAAACTAAATTGGGAATGCATTTAGCTCCACTATTGATACATTATTTCTTGATGAAAAAAAGATATGTCCTCAGAATATGAATTATTAAAATATCTACTTTTTTTTGAAAGAAAAAAACCAGACCCTTGCAATTTAAGCATATTAAAATCTGTCAGTTCCTCTTATTTTTTCTTCCAATCTTGAATTTCATATAACCTAGAACATTCTATACACTCAATTTATTTTTTTTTTTTTTTATCTTTCGGTGATTTTCTTTCTATTTAGGATGTCATGTAACTTAGAAACATTCAGAGACACTATGTGTATGCTTTGGCTGGAACAGCATAAACCATATAGAAGCATAAAGGAAGACAGTGAGCATACTTTAAAAGAAACAGAGCTCTTCCCCTACTATTACCTACAAAGAAACCTGTAGATCTTAAGTAGTTTTAAATGAAGCTATAAAAGAAGAATTATAATTCATTTGCACAATAAGTTTCAGATTAGATTCTCTACTGTCCTTACATATAAAAACCCTCATGTCTGCCCAAGACCATAGTGAATCCAAAGCAAGTAGGTAGAAACGGTCTCTCTAAAGAGTCAAGAATATGTTCATAGACTGTTTTCTGTTTCCTTGCAAAAAAATTATATATACAGTACATAAAAGGAAATAAAAATATATAGAAAAGGATGAAGACAACAAGTTTCTTTGTAATGTGTAGTGGACCAAGACTGCAGACAAAAAGAGAATGGCTTTTGAAAGAAGATGCAAATAAGTTTTATAAAAATGAATATCAAGACCTAAATAATTCTCGCCATATAATAATACTTTATTTGAAACTATGGGAGCTTTTCATATTTTTTGTCCAGGAAGAAAATAAGGCAGGAAAGACAAAGACAGTCTATGTGTATTACATGGACGGTTCCTTCAAGTTTCAGAAGACCAGTTGGACTTCACTGTTGTGACTGGAATCTCAGTCAAGAAACACAAAGAGCAAGTCACTTGACCACCAGAAGTACTAAAAGTAATATATATTGTATCCATATTAAAAATTTATATCATTTAAGACTCATGACAGCCTTTTAATTTCCTAGCATTCTTCTTCTTTTGATCAATTTCCTACAAAGAAGCTACTACTATGGAGATTAAAACAATCTTCCAAGAATAAGAAACAGAAGAACAACACAGGCAAGTATTTCCTTGAAATACCTCCCCATCCAACAGATAAAGGTGTTGCAGCTATTCTACCTGACAGATGTGTCTGCATGACCCTTTAGAGTCTCTTATGACAAACCATGGCATGCTGCCTCCCAAGCTCGCCTGACACCACAGAGCCTCATTTGCTCATGTATAAAACACAAGCGAGAATCCCATATGCTACAAGTCACCAGGAGGAGCTGCCACAAAGCAGCATCAGCCTGGCACAGGTCGCAGGAATATTGATGCCAGGCAGAAAGCAGTGATAGAGGCTCTCAGTCCCAAAGCATGGCTATCCCCAGCAGCAGCAGGGGACTCACTCACTTCCCGCCTTGCCCCCACTGACCTCTAACACAACAGCTCACACTTTGCTGCTGCAAAGAAAGACTCAGAAAACCATTTCTATTCCACCCCCTTTAAAGAATTCAGCTCATTGACAGATTCAAAAAAAAAAAAAAAAACAACTCCCCTCCCTCAAAAAAGTAGTAGCAAATATTATTTACGCAACTACATCATGTTGCTCCTGAGTTCCCTTTTTGCTAAACCTGATGGTAGGCACAACAGAGAACATTTCAACATTGCCATCTGTCTCCTTGGCACTTCATACCAAGTGAGTTGCTGTCACTTTGATGGTAAATTAGAATTTCCCACCAGATCCATTAAGCCAGAGGCTGCTAACGGTTTGCCCTATCTCCCTCGGTGCCTTCTTCCCTTAAATCTTTTTTTGATATTGAACAATCTGAGAGTTTTAAGAACAAGCTTCTACATGATGTATTAAACTGCAGAAATCATTAATAAAAAGAGTTATATAGGGCCTGAAAAAATCCTCTTAGAAAAGAATTTAGAAGCATCATTAAATTTATTACATTACTTGTACTATGTCATGGGCTCTCTCCCTGGCAGTGGTCACAAGAAAGCAAACTGTGGTGCTTGGGAGGAAGACGGCTACATGGCAAATGGAGTGGACGACCTGTGGGGAAACTGCCAAATTCCCATCTGCACTTCAAGATGTACGGCTCCACCTGACAGCTGAGCTCAGGCAAGGGCTGCTGCATGGTGGTGACAGCACGAATGGATGTCTCACAGATCTGCAGAACATCAAGGACCTATATCCATTGGTAGTGCTGGGATGTGAGTAAAGCTAAAATCATGCTGAAAGTCCATCCACTGTAATATGAAGAGAAATGCATTTCTCAACATGCTTCTAGCCAGGCTTTTCCAGTTAAACATGTTCCTTAAAACAATAAGTTAATTTCAATTTCCAAATAAAATACAGCTTAAGATTCCAGGTTACTTTAGTGGGATGTAGATTATGGATTGATCCCTTAGACAAGGGATCAAGTAGCGATTCAAAAAATATATATATAAATCAATAAAAATCCATTCAAAGAGAAAGACAAATAGAGAAAACAGTACTTTGGAAGGACAGAAATGCTCCTTCCAGCAAAAGCAGCTGGCATAGCAGTGCCAACCTTTGCAGTGGTAAATGACTTCTCACAGAATCATAGTATCATTAAGGTCAGAAAAGACCTTTAAGATCACCAAGTCCAACCGTCTGCCCATCACCAATTTTCACACTAACCACCTCCCTCAGTGCCACAACTCTACATCTCTTGAACATCTCCAGGGATGGTGATCCCACCACCTCTCTGGACAGCCTGTTCCAATGCATTACCACTCCTTCCGAGAAGAAATTTCACACACTGGACTAAGTTTATACTCAAGCGATCTATAGACTAACACTTAATATGCAATACCGTGTTACATGAAGAGAAAATAGAACGCAACACCAATTTCTAGACTGTTACTGAGATAAAAGCACAATAAGGATCAAACCAGTAAAACTACCAAAGGTTTCTGTTCCTAACAGAACATATAAATGAAAATTTCAGTCTTTAAATGAAATGCTTTTTTTCAGTCTTTCAACAAATGTTCACAGCTATCTTAAATTTCTTACAAAGAAAGACTCAGGCATATAAAAGTGTAAGAGATCTAAGACAATTTGTTTCAGAACATGAAAAATGGCTGTCACATATCTTTGCATCGCTTTATTTAACTGATTCTGAGTGTAAAGTACTCGCAGATTTTCTCAATGATTTGAAAATAAATAACTAAATAAAACACATTTCTCATCTGATTTCTACCTCATACAGGGGATGCCTAGATCAAGTCAATGCATTCTGCAGATTTTGCTGCCTGATCCTGGGCAGGTAAGTAACGCTACTGACATAAGTTAAAGAAAGAAAATGCTAATAAGTTTGTCCTATGGGGGGTGTCTGGAAGGCAGCTGTCTCCAAAAAGCACCTCTCTCCTGATGGATACTGAGTGCAATAACCAGTGCAAATACAAAGCAAAGTTTACCATATAAACCTGGTAATAAATGTTATAATCTATTTTAGTGTAAACAGACTACATAATGGTTGACTTGCCTGGGGCTATCATTTACATTGGCTTCTTTTTCAGAAATTGTTACCAACCCCTTCAGAAGAGGCTGTAAGTGACAACAGCAGATTTATTGGATACCCTTTGCTCGTTGACTCAGCCAAGCCTGATAGCCATTTTTTGCTACTTGGGCACATCACACATGCAACCTATTAGTCAGCATGGTTATTCAGTAGAGGATTTTTCCCTCTATGTTTGCTACTAGTCCTTCAGGTAAGCAAACTCAAGGGCTTGCCTGATGATTTCACTCAGATGCAGTGTGTTGCAATACAGCCCTGCCAGTGCTGAAAGGAAAGGATGGTAAGGGAACATTCCTGTGTGACCTAAAGCCATGCACAATTGTTTGTCCTTATTTCCTTATGGCGTGAGGCTCTCTTTAGCCTCTCACCTAGATTCCCTCTTCCAAAGCTTCATTATGCTTTCTACCTGGGGAAAAGTCCTCCCAGATTAAAATAAAAAATAACTTTCAGGGCTCAGAATTGGGGTTTATATTTCAAGTTTTTATTACCAATTTGACAAATGCTCCTTTTGAAGATATTTTACACATATGACACTATAGAGGGGATAAGAAATAAATTCTTAAAAACTATTTTCTCTATGCAGTAAGTATCATAAGGTCTAGGTTATTAACTTGCTTAATTGAAGTTACTATTAAGAGAGAAGCAGTAATCATGAAAAATAAATACAAAGTTTAACTAAGCAGGACACTTTTCCAATTCTTCCCAGCTGCTCTGCTCTTTCTTAGTGCGCCTCTGTTACCCACCAACACCTTTGCCAGGGAACACAGGACTCCAGAAACATAACAAGCTCCTCTATTTCATGGGCTTAAAAACCTCACAGGAAAATACTGGCAATATATCAGCATTTTATTTTACAAGATCTCCATCATTCTGGCTTTGAAAGCAGGAAGTGTTCCTCTTAAGATCACAAGAATCTAAGTTTTTACATTATGTCAAATTTGCATCAGAATATGAAGAAATATAATCATTAGGAATCTTGGGTTTGCCTTCCAATCTGTTGGTGTTCAGTTAGTCTCTAACACTCAAAGCAAGCAAGAAAGCAATGAGCTGCTAATCACAGAATCACAGGGGTTGGAAGAGACCTCAAGAGATCACTGAGTCCACTCCCCTCCATGACCTCCATGGGCAGCCTGTTCCAGTGCTCTGTAACTCTTACCATAAAGAAGTCCTTCTGCACGTTTGTATGGAACTTCCTATAATCAAGTTCTAGGCCATTGTTCCTTGTCCTATCACTACACACCACTGAGAAGAGCCTGGCCTCATCCATTTGCTTCACACCTCCCTTTAGATATTTATAAACATTAGTCAGATCCCCCCTCAGTCTTCTTTTCCCGAGGCTGAACAGACCCAGATTACTCAGTCTAAATGGAGCCAGGAAAAAAAATTCTAAAAGGGAGGAATTAAAAAAAAAAAAAAAAAAAAAAGAGAGAGAAATTTCTCAACAATCCCTTTTAAACACCTACAAGACAAAAAAAACCCAACATTTATTATAATTATTCAATAAAATGTATTTTTTCTATCTTTCAATAAGAGTAAAATATTTTTATTTATAATTGAAGTTAAATAATAGCAGTGTTTGAATCAGCAGGATTTGAACAGTTTGTAATCATATTCATTCAATTTGAAGCCATTATTTCTATCTTTGTTATTAGCTTTTTGAAACGTGTTCACGCTTTCAAGTTTTCACCGAATCTTTATCCTCCACTACTGGCAAGAGTATTTCATTGTTATTAAATGTTATTACAGCATTTCTGGATACAAATGCAGAAATCCATACATAGAAAAGTAAATAAGAGCTATGAAAACCTTTCAGCTAAAAAACTCAGTTGTTCGCAATAACACAGGCAGCAGAGCAGTAGGCATCCACATGTTTAAGAACAGTAATCTGATTACTGCTTCTGTATTTCAGCTACTTTAATTATTACCTGAAACCTCAATACAAATTGGTGTATTGTAAGAGCAAAGTCATTTATTTTGCATTTTTCAGTATTTACCAATGAATGAGAAAACCATCCAACACAACTTGTTTATCAATACAGCAAAAGTTATACAAATTATCTTTCAGTGATTAAATCCACTCCAAGGTTACACTTTGCTAAGTGTAAGTCTACTTCCTCAACCGTACAATTACATCTTATAAATTTACAAAGTTCAACGCTATGAATATTCGTGCCCACAAACACAAATGCATATATACCACTTTCCCTCTCTGGCTACATAATGATTCTGTATCATCTTTGAATTCTGAGAGGATAACAATTCACTAGTACAATGAGTGCATGAATATAACAAAAACGAATACTATCCTACTCTGAAATTACTTTTTGTCAGACCATATTTCTTATTATGATGCCTTCATGGACTTTCTATTCACAGCCATTACTACTCCTAACTTCCTTGCTAGAATTCCTCACCCAAAACACAGAACATCTTAACAAAACCACAAAGGTCTCCTACTCTCATTCCTTATTTCTTAAAAACCAAACAGAAAACCTTTCCATCTTCATGCTGCCAGCCACAGGCACCAAGGAAATCCATAAAGATGCTCAGAATTAGGGCTCTGCAGCCAGCTACATAAGGCCTCTTCTGTATGCTCGCTGTAGTTGGACTTGGGAGTTGGACCAGACGATCTCTAGAGGTCCCTTCCAAACCCTGCTATCCTGCAATGCTATTTGAAGAAGCACTTACCATAGTCAATGTGAACTACTCTGACATCTCTAGTATTCAGGAAGCACTTGTAACTACCTCACAATTGTTTTGAGCCTGTTTGAATGCCCACAGAATTCCCTCCTTCATCTGGAGCTGCTTATCCTCCTGAAGCAGAAGTGCTAGTACTGCACGGGCTCTAAACTGATGTCCCTCTTCTTCACCCTTACTGCCTTCTGCCAGTATTAACATTCCTCAGCTGACATTAAACTTAATTGCCCTGTGTGATGATAAAAGGAAGCTTGTGACAATAAACTAAGAAACGGTGACTGTTCATCTCCTGAATTTGAATTATTTTGCCCTAAATGGAAAGCTGGAATACTTCTGACTAGACAAACCATGGCACCCAGTACTGCACCTCCCGCTGGTACCCAGGATGAGGGCTAGGACTGGCTGAGGGCAAGCATCCAACATGGGAGCCCACTCATTGAGACTGGAAGCAAACTCACAGGGGGAAAATACCATAAAACAAAACCTTGAAGGAAAGAAAAAAAAAAAAAAGAACCACTTGACTTTTTCTGACTAACAATAATGTTAACTCATTTAATAAGGCTCTGACATTTGCTTTCAGAACCATCTGGGACCAGGAAATAAAGTTTAGTATCTAGCCTGCAGTCAGACCCATTATTACAAAAACCAGAGACCATTTCTATATGTCATAGGCAGAGTTTTTATATCCAGCATCTCTCAATAATCTGCTTTCTCTGGCATGCTGTTCAATATATGTGACATTCTGGCAAAATCTTTTCTAAACAGCAGCAGATGACTGTAGATATGTCTTCAGATAAGACACAATTATATTCCACAGAAAACAGGGGCAGGCAAATGCCTCAGAGCTACATACTAGCATCAAGAAACAAGACAAAGGTGGAAAAGGGGATCTTCTGCTTGCTCTGATTGGAAATAGAAATTGCTAGGATGCAACAAATTGGATGAAGTCACTTTTTTCATACTAAAATCATCTTGTTTAATATCATCTTTTTGATCCCAAGGTAACACAAAGAAAAGCTTTTAATTTCTACAAATATAAACTTTGCATTTCTTATCAGCCTTGTTTCTGACCATAACCACTGGAATTCAGACAAAAAGTAATAATGCTGTTTATTTGAGCAGAAATTAAGTAGTTTCAATGAAAAACAAACAACAACAACCAAAACAAACACCTTTCTGCCTTCTCTTAATATGTGAGAAAAGAAGTGCAGTGCTCAAAAACATTAAGTTGGCAAAATTTGTGAAGATTCACATTAAAAATGAAATTTAAACCTTACCTACTTTGCATAGTGTTTCCCAAATATTTTTCATCTATATACATTAAAGCATCAACTCATTGGTTAGATAAATCACTAATCAGATTACTATCAACTCTCATTATAACCTCTGTTGATACAGTCAGGACTTCTTGTTCCATCAAAAATCAGAAACAATTTAAAATCTAGGCAAACATGGCTTAGTAAAATAATCGCTTCCCTATGAGTTTTTGGATCGCATGATGACTCTCAGCCTAACTGGCGTAAGTACAATGCAACTCATTTATCTCTGTCAAACACCTCATGCCTAAATCCCCTTTCCTCGCCTGTCAGTCATACAGGACACAATAATGCTGTTTAAGGAAATAAAACAATTTTAAGAAATCTCAGATGCAAGCCGCTCACTACAGATTTTGTTGCACCTTCCTAGGTCATAAACCACCTGTCATTCTGCTACCTACCCAAAGACCCCACCAAAGAGCAACCCAGCACATGGCAAGCATAGCCTCAACCTCCAGCAGCAGTTTTTATACTGCAGAGAGCAATTTAAGCAGTTCCAGCCTGCAGCCTATGAGCCTGCGCTGAAACCCAATGCAGCAGAATCAGGCTGCTGTGACCCAGTACCCCAGCTGCTAACCTTTGCTGAGAGCATTTGCAGTTCAAAGGCAGCACCACACAGATGCAGCTGCAATGCGAGTGGGACCTGACCTGGAAATTCAGCATTTACAACTCCACGTGGGTACATCAGCTCTGGATAACATTCATCAGTTTGGCACATGTCCTCATGAACTGCAGCTATTCCTCGTATTAAAATCTGTACCTATACCATGCAGTATGCTTAGATTGTGTAAAGATGGAATATACTTTGATGATTTCTGGTACTAACTCTTAAATAGCTACAGAATTATGTGAAGTTTTGTGACAAATATTCTGCAGTGACAAGATTCAGCACACAACTACTGACATTCCAGGACAAGCTTTGCCCTCAATTAAATCCATTAACTCACTTACATTGAAGCAGAACATCCCTCACTCACCCAACAGAGCCACCTATAATACTTAAATGGATGGGGAGCAATTTTGCATGTCGTTGTTTTTCTCCTCTTCCTCATGGAGACCTGTAAGCACTGGCTGGCTCCTCTGAACCAATACTAGACTATTAAATGCCATGAGAAGCCAAGAGGAGCTGACACTGCCTATTCAGCTCAAATGTGTGTTTGGAGATGCAACTGTCATTTTCCTGAAGGAAATTCCAGATTTATTTAAATAATTATGTGCTGTGCCCAGAAAAAAAGTCATGTATACATGTATGATTATCTTGATTGAAGTTCGGCATTCAGACAATTCTTTCATTGAGTATCTACTTTTTATTTAATGAATAACACATTATTCTGTAAAAAGTATCTTCTGTATAACACCTAAATGTGTTAGAAAGGTTAATACAGCATTTTATAACACCCAGGCTGATGACAGAATGTAAAAATGTGATTCTGAAAACCAGAAATGTCAACAAATCTCTGAAGACATAAAATAGCACAAAATTAAATGTTACCAACTGCTGAGGCTGAAGAAAGGCTTCTTGAAGTTAAGGGATGAAATAAAAATAGAAGAAATCATGTTTTAAAAACATAATAATCTACCTAATGAAACTTTATAGAATACTTTTTATAGACAAGCTTCAAGAAATACTGATCATTTCCTTTTCACTGCAATAATCTCAAAGAGTCCCAAAATAGAGGGAACCGCAAATGCCGATCATTAATCACTCATCAACTTCTTGTAATACAAAACATCTGAGCTTCCACGTCCCTTGGCAAATTATAAATCATTCAGTGGAACTTCATTTTTATGGAAGAACATTTTGTAAAATGAATCATGACAGTGTACTTATAGTTTAATTGCAAAAACAGGACTTTACATGTGTAGATACACAGGCTTACATATGCATATTCATGCCGACAGCATCACACTGCATAAAAACATATATTTATGGTAACTACACGTCAACATCATTGTGTGTCTGTACACATATATAGACAGATTAGCAAACCTAGGCTACCAGACATTCAAAATAAACTACATTCATTAAACTTTCCTGATCAAAACCTCACGAGGAGGTAAATCTGCAAGGTGTAAAATGGATGGGGAGAGAGTTACAGACTCCATTATGCAGTGAGATGTAATCAGCCCTAGGAAAAACATTGGTCAAATACAAAATGAGGAGAATTGCTAATAACCTGGATTCCCCCAGTTCAGATCACAAACTTTGTCTTTCAGTATCTTCAGGAAGCTTTTGTGCAGCTTGGAAGTTCCAAGGGAAATAGTGTCTCTACTTTATCAACATCAATAACAGGCAGCTGCTACAGCCCCGTCATCTATATCACCCTACTGATTACTCAGGAGCAAATCTTGACCTCTCTGGTTTAAAAGAATCAAGTGAAAACCTAACACGTCCAAAGGCTAACATCTGTAGACAACAACATTGCTCAAAGTGTAAGGCTGCAGGCAAGTACAGAAAAGTAGCTTACATGCCCAAATACTCAGCCAAAGACCCACAGGGAGCAGCAGAACAGTAATCAGCCATCAGTGAAAGCTATGGTACACTTTAATTATTGCCTCAGCATAGGATCTTTAAGATGTCAAAGTAGCCCTAGGAAAATGCCAGGCATGGAGCTCAGTATCTACACCTGAGAGCAGGAGGAGAGCAACCATCAGGCTTGATTTACAAAGGGAATTTTAATGCTGTAGAGCTAATAAAACCATTAGATGCCCTGGGCCAATTTCTGATGTCAACTTTGAACTATACTCGCTCCAGAATAGGTAAGTGGTGGCTAATTTTATTCATAACACTGACACTTTTGTTCCAATTATTACTGGATGCGCCTAGGTTGTCAGTGGCACTTATCAAACCAACTAGTACTTTTTTTTTTTTTTTTTTTTTAAGATGATGTCCGTGGAATAAGCACAAGATGAGCAGAATCTCAATTCTTTTAAGGCAGTTCCTATGTAAAGTTCAAAATATACTCCTTTACACTATAATTATCACACTATAATGACTATGTTCCTAGCAGACATTCAGGAAACATAGAAGCCAATTTGGCCCTCTTCCTTTATGACTTTAAGTTAATCAAAACAAAATCTCAGCCAAATGGAACAGACCAGTTAATAAAGCTCATCTACCTCACCCTGGAAGAGCTCTACTTGAAATTCAGGCTTGCTCATTTCAAATCTCTGCTAATGAGCATGGATATGTTTATCATTCTGTGACAGAAATGGAGGCAGAAAGGAGGAGAAAAAAGAGACAAATGATGAAGGTAACATCTCTGCTTGATGTTACTAGTCATTATAATGGAAAATGATGGCAAAACATTTGAAAGACAAATTCGTCCTAAGATATTTAATCCAATTTTTCATTATGTTGGACATTAGAGAAAATTTCATTTCTGTAAGACAAATATGGTACATGAAAGTATTTTTAGAGACAGACAGAATCAATTGGAAGGAATATGGCTATGTACAAACACAGATGTCTGTAGTGGTTCCAGGATAGGAAGGCTATTTTAATCTAGCCCATTTCTGAACAGCAGCCATCATGCTGAATAGCTCCAGAGCAAGATTTTTTCCTTCTCCTTCTAGAGACATGCTAACTATGGGATGGCCTGCTAAACCACTGATAGACATCTGGGACAACTTAAAAAATAAAAATGTCCCTTTAACTCTGTATGTTTCTTCTCTTGCTACTGGATGGATCAGAGGGACACTGCCAGTATTCCAGGATAATCAGTATTTAAGAGGACAACACTCACATGTGAGATACCAACCTTAGATCTTGCATGGCAGTAGTTTTTTCTTCCTGGTCAAGTGTTGCAACTCACACAACTCAATTGTAAAGGATCACCAAATAAACCCAGCAGCCGTTTAATACTGCTGGCCTCATTCTTTCCCATAAGATGAATCCAGAAGGTTCTACACTTACACAGCTACAGAGAATTCTTTCCAAAAAGCAAAACTTGAAAAGCTAATCAAAATTCTATCATTAATCAGAGGTGCTGTACACATTCAGATGTAAATACATGTTGCTAAGACTTACATTTTCTATTTTAAAGGTCCATTCAGGCAGTAAGCGTTGAGAAAGATTTGCCTTCAAAGTCGATAATTTTAGGGAAAAAGAAACTAGCAACTTACTGCCAACAATACCAAAATACTCAAGAGCAACATTTCCAAATATGGAAGAATTAGGACAAATGAGTTATTTCTCAGAACAGAAAAAAAAAAAGGCAATCTTGCAATTTCTGGAAACGCAGCCCTCCAGGCACAGCTACGCTTTCTGAAAGGCTTAGTGGATAAACAGATTTTAGTTTACTAAAAATCTAGGTTGGGAATGCACATATGATTCTGTTATTGCTCAAGATTGCCAATCCACTACTATTATGCTTGCATCATATATAAGGCTCTGCGAGTTACATGGATATACTTCTCCTAAGAAAGCCTCTGAACTGTTTACTGTGCCATGCTCACAAGTAAGTACACTGGTTTATGAAAGTTGCAGATTATATTGCAGCCACCACTGTTTTCTGAAGAGAAAATAAGTCCTACTTCTTGACATACTTTTGGTGCACACAGATTTTAACTTCGGCCAAAAAAACAAAGAGTGTCTTTGGAAAACATCATACCTTCAGCATATGAATCTGTACACTAACAGGACCTGTATGACTTCAAACAGATTAGAGCACCATGACCTTTAAATGTCAAAATGATGCCTACTGCTTATAGGATGTGGAGATGCCTACAAATTCATTCTCAGCATAGCTTCCAATAACTTCAAAGCACAGAATGTAATCCAAATAACTATTCCATCTTTTCCAGTTATTTACATGCTCCTTTATTGTGTTGTATTTCCTAGTATAGGGAACTCTGATTAATTTTGCAAATATTAGGCTTTCTATCCCAATGTATTGGTTATGTGCAACTTCAGTCACAGGCAAATCCCTGTTTATCACATTAATGCCAAGCTGGCAAATGCCAGCATTTCCCTAACACACCTTGGTCATTTTGTATCTTCCAACACATCTGCACACACTGTGCATTAAAACTCAAGCTGACATACATTCTCCAATACCCTTGCAAGCTCTCCAGTTCTTCCTGAGACAAGACTTCTTCAACATCAACTCACTGAAGCAGGTAAGAAACTGCAACATAATTATTACTGTTTAAGTTAACAGAAAATAAAAGATATCCCCCGCCCCATTCGTCACAGAACTGGGCAGAACGCCTGTAAACTGTTGACACTTCCTGACAAAGTTCTCTTGTAATAAAACCAACTCTGTCATCTAAATTCATCTTCCACTGTTTTTTTCCTTGCTCTGTGTTATGCCAGCTGGTTTGCTTAGAGCAATGAGCTGCTGAATTAGGTAATGTTTTTTATAAGTCAGTCAAGTACAGCAGTTTTGAATGGTTTCACAATGCACAGATGTCTAAACTGCCTTTAGAGTAATATTAAATGGTAAATACTAAGAGGTGATACTAAGCAGTAATACTAAGTGGTAAACACAAGGACTTGCAATCCTGTTGAGTCCATAAGTGACAAACACACATTTTCTCAGAACAGCTATCATCTTTTAATTAGTGTTTTAATTAGTCCTAAATAAAATTCCACATTTATATAGCATCAAGAATCATTTAAAATAAATTACAGGTTAATACAAATGAAGCATCCACCTGAACTCAGAGCTAAACTGAATGCACAAAGAGATGCAAAATCCGTACCTGGTGAATAAGAAGAATATGTGCTACTGAAGAGCTGAGTTTTCAAAACTTTCCACTCAAACTTGGTCTCAAGAAAAGAGTCTGAGAAGCCCTAGCCCTGTGGCACTGGGTAAGCTCAGGGTTCCAAGATACGTCTCTTAGAGTTGTACACGTAAGACAAGACCTATGGAGAGATGCTCTTGGACAAATTGGGGATGTTACTGTTGCCAAGTCAGCAGGTGCCTGCTATGGTGACATGCCAGGCTGCTGTAGGGGTGACTCTTAGAAAAGAAGGAAGATCATAGCACTCTGTAGGGCTGGCATGGCCTCACCACACTCTTAGTGCAAAGAGTCTTGCTCACACCGTTTGGGAACACCCTATGCAGACTTACTGCAACAGTGTCAACGGTTTACAGGCATTCAGCCCGTTTCCATGACAAATGGGACGGGGGACCCACAGACCCACACCCTGTGAAAGGGAAAAGGGAAAAAGGGTAGGGAGAAGGGCCTGAGAGCAAAGAACAGCGGCAACAATCTGAGGAGAAACAAACTAATTTACTAAATAAGATATCGGAATGCAAAACAACACACTATAATACAATATAATTGCAATTTAAGCTGATAAATCCAATACAATGAGAGAGAATGTCCCAAAATCAAGGTAGGCCTTACTCTAATACCGACAATCAGACAGCTGGGTAGCGAGATGCTGCCGGGACGAGAGACGGGCAGAAAGAACAAGGTCTTGTGATCTGCGAGTTTTTATCTTTCCCTCTAATCGGAAATGGTAACAGAGGAGGAACAAAGTCCCCTGTGAAATGTAGTAGTACTTCTCTTCTGAGAACCAGGTACATACACTACATGATGTTATGGTGTGGAATACTAATAACTGAAAATCATAGAACCATGACAAACAGGGATGTCATAGAATGAAAATGTAGCAGATGGGGCAAAAAGGTTTTGAGAGCAACAGTAGATGCTGCTACTGGCACATACACCTTTGAAACGTGACAGCTTATCAAAATCACGTAAAAAGTAGCAAAGGAAAGCATTTTTTACATTTTCCTTGTACCTTTTCATAAAGTCTTCATTAGTTTTCAGGCAGAGTACTAGTCACATTCTTTTTATGATTAGGATTTTAATTTTGATTTATATAAAAAATAACTTCCAGTGAAGGCAAGGTCACTTTTAAAATTCCAAGTGCTTTGTAGCATGGAACACATGGTAAAGAATTAAAAAATAAAAATTAAAAAGGAAATCCAATAAAGAAGAAAGCTTTGTTTACAAAAGCAAAGAAGATATGCATGACATAGAAATGAATGAACAATATTTTCACTGAAGTGAAATTTTTTTCATAGCACAGTACTTCAAAAATAAATTTGATACTTAAGTAATAACATCCACACCCAAATAAAGCAAACTAAATTTTTAGCTTAATCAGTAACATCTGCATAATATTTCACAATTCAAAGATCAACTTTAAGAAAAAAACAATGTTCACAACAACTGTACAGGTTTATGGCATTTGCTAAGTTGTACAAACAATACCTTTTGAATAGCTTAATGAAAAATGTTACCAAGTTATGCTGTATACTATATATTTTGCACTTAGATTACTTTGGCACATCTTCTAAATGCAACAAGAATGATCTCCACAAAGCCAATCATCTACATTTTCACTTGTTTTCCATCACATCGTGCAATTCCTAAAGTATTTTTATCCATTAGCTGCACAGGTGACCTCAGACATTCAAGTACAACACACGTTAGGGTCACATTTAAGTTCTAGCTTGGACAATTGCTTTCTTACTTTCGAAAGCTGGATTCTATCTTTCCTCCCCATCATTCTCCATAATGGATTGCTCCTGGGAATATAACTGTATGAGCATATTTTAACACATGATCTTACTTAACTAATTAGTTTACTTTTAACTAACTGTAATTTAAATCAAAATCTAGTCCATTAGCTTCCAAAATGGAAAAAAATCACTTCTGATTTATAGTCTACAACATTTGGATGTTGAGTACAATAGACAGCTTCATCTCAAGAAGTTGAGATGACAGACTTTCAAACCAAAGAAGATAGAAGCAGGGAGAGAAAAGCGAGAGTATTAAATTCTTTGGGTAGGAAGCAAAGCCTTGTCTTCCTAGATTTGGTTGAAGGATTAAAACTGAAGATTTTTTGAGATTATAGTTATAAGTTCCTCCATAAAATGTATTTCACAATATAAAAGGTGAACACATCCCTTTTAGAGCAAATTCCAAGTGCATCAAAACAATTTCAAAGAGTTACAAATGCCAAAGTACCATCATCTACCGTCATCTATTGCATTCTTGAGTCACTCTTCCTTCTACTGTGTCTACAAATTTCACTATTAAGGTTGCTGATCAAGTTTAGACTGTAATATAACTCCACAAAGAGCTTAAAATAACATTAAATTGACTATAAAACATTTAATGCACGTTAAAAGTACCAAATGTAATAACCAAGGTACAAATCCCAATTTTCTTTATATGTAAGTAGGTTTTACGTCAAATAATCAAGTTAACAAGCTAAGCCAAGATTATTTATTTATTTCCCTCCAACTGTTCAGTTTTAAGATCAGCTTCTAAGGAAATTTGAAATAGAAGAAAAGGGAGATAAAACAAATAGTATGTCAGTGGCTACACCTCGTACTTCCTGTATCCAGTGAAACTCCAATAGAAAATAAATGTAACTTCCTGGTAACATAGACCTATTGATCAAACCAAAATCTTGTTGAACCAGGCTAAAGCACTCTGAAATGCGTTAGAATGGTGCTGAAGCTTATAAAAGCTCCAAGGAAAAGACAGATAAATTGCTTTTTAAGAAAAGACCGTCTTTGGGAAATAATAGCTTACTAAATTATAGACCTTGGTTCTATAGCTCAAAGGTTTCTAAAATTCAAACTGCATCGCAAAGTATTTGCCCTGCATCATTCCTCCATCCTCCCCAATAAGATTTATTATACCTGAGTTTGAAGATGATCAGAACTTTGATTAAAAAAAATTACTAAATACTATTTAAACTTTTAATTAGTGAAAGATCACTAAAGTCTAAATCACCTTCCTTAGCCATTATAGTTCACCTAGAACCCATTTGTGCTTTATTCTAAGCTATAAAAGGCATTTGGATGTATCCAGCAATATCTGGATTTCAGGGCTGTTACAGAAATTGAACCAAATTCATGGGGAAGCGGGAGGGGTGAGGGGGGGAAGAATTTTAAATACACTGTTTGCAACGGTTTACCTCTATGAATGAACTCCAAAAGTAATGTTACAAAATACGTTAGAAGAGGAATAGATGTTTTCAAGCCTAGCTCCCAAATCATCATTGCAAATTGCCATGGATACCAGCTCCAGAAATATAACATAGATGAAGAGACAGAATCCTCAAAAAATGAAACAATCTTTAGCCTGAATTCTGCCTAATCTTTAAAAACGCAGATGTGCAGACAAGGAAGTACAGCATTCATTTTTGTTCTGTCTTATCACTTACTTCTGAAGCACACTGTCTAGCAAAGTTCCATGTGATAAATAATTCAAGTGAAGTATTGTGTTTTGAGTTCAAATTCATCAAATTCAAAAATAGGCTTGTTTTTTAACACTGCTCAGTCCTTCCACACACAGACCCCTCATATTCACTCAGTTCTGCTGGCAAACAACAACACATAGTATCGTTAAGTGTGCTACGTATATGGCAATACCATGAAAGTACTCTGAAAGGCATCCAATGCAATAAAATATGAAGATTTTTCACTGTAATTTTGCAATTAATCATTTTTTCCTTAATCATTTTCCATAGATATTTTAAAGTTACAGAATGATATAAACCTATTAATATCGCCATCAATTTTAAAATTCTGTCGAAATCTGTTCTGTAATTAAACTACCACACAGAAAAACCGAAGCTTACAAACACTATAACACCTAAAAGCTACCACAGATGCTGCAACAATACTTGAAATTTTGATTTTGAAGGACATAGATGAGCAAGAAACATTTTGATAATAACTTTTTCTGGGAGATAGGACGTCACTTGTGCAAACCCAAAGCATACCAGGCATTTCCATACAGGAACTGCAATGCTTAATGCTTTTCTACTTAACATGGAAAAGAGAAAAATACTCCCTTACTCTCATTAGGCCTTATAGCACATCCAGTTGAATGACAATAGAAAAATATAATTTTCATTCTTACCTAATGCCTTATTTACAGATTTCATATTTCATATAAAACTTCCACAAGAAGTCCTGTTGAGATCAATTCATCTTTGTAGAGGTGAAACATTCAGCAAGGAAAGACTTCCTTTTACCTTTTCAGCCAAAGTTGGCTACTGCACCACGAAGCGTTTAGCCTTCCAAATGTGAAAGGGGGTAAATACTTAGTGCGAAGAATTTGGATAAGCCTTAGTTTTAAAACATCACCAGTGATTTTGATAACACTTGCAAACTTTAGTAAACCATGTAAGAGATGATTAGTTAACTCTCAGTCATTCCCTCAGCCGCACCAAGGTTGTTTATTCTTTTTCCCTAGCCAGACTTTTAAGCTACAAAAAGAAATCAGAAAAACCCAAATAGAAGTAGTTCAATTATAAAACAGCAATATCTACTTATTTTGCAGGACTTGGATGATATGTTTATCGCTACACACAGTTTATATTTCTACTACCATTCACTGCTGTACTCAAAACATGTAATTATACACCAGAACTATAATTTGCAGATGTCCTTATTTCATTGAGCACATAGAAATTAATTACCCTTTTTCTAAAGAGCATAAAAACTTTGCATCTAGGTCTTTGAGCAACTCTCAGAATGTTAATAATGTTACTGATATAATACAGTATTACACAAAATAGTACCCGTGGTAAACTTTACAATTCACACTAATAATTAATCAGAAGGCTGCCAGTGCAATTAATTACTGTTGTATATTCAGCCATAGCCAATGTCTTTACAAAATAAACTGAAAATACTAAAAATATTCTGAATACAGTCCTACTTTTTCCAATATTCTACCTCCTTCTACAGCATATTGTGAACTTCATACCATTCAGAAACTGAATTTACAGAATGGCTAACAACGCAAAATCCTCTGACACCCCGATTCTGACATCTGATGCTTTACGTGAAACCTATCAGAATCTACCATTCTCCTAGTTAGTAAAACAAGCAATAAATGAATACAAAAAATGACTGGCTGCCCACTTTTCAAACATTAAGTTCTCTAGAAGTTTGGTATTAGAGTAGAACACACACATCTTCATATCCAAGTCACATTTAAAATCACGAAGATGCGATATACACCGATGCTCAAGCCATCCTCTATCAAGTCTTACTTCCCTCTGGGTATTTCAGGCACTTAGCATTTGGCTCACTGTCAAGTATCCAAGGTAAAGTGCACAGTTAGCAGTTTCTCCCTGGCTGCCGTGGATCACTTGGAATAGTTCCCTGAGAAATAGCAGCCTCAAGTGCTTAAAGCTATTCTGCATCACCCAGGAGTCTCTTACATTGCATTAGACCCCTAAAGAATTTGTACTAGAAGGAAGATTCCCAGATGCAAGCTGCCATGATCCTTTCTACTTTCACCACTTTTCACTATGATATACAGTTCACCTTCTTTTCACTACACGATCATAATGCCTGACTCTCCAACCAATCAAATATGGCAAATTATGCTGTAGCCCTTAAAATGGAGTTATAATTTCATTAGATTTAATTTTTATTTCTGAATCACAGACAATTAATTAATTTTACATAAGGGAGGTTTCTAATTCTTCTAGTTCATCTTAATTAGTCCATCATCCACCAAACACTTATTAACTATTAGAGTGGTTTTCAATTAAGCTTTAATATTATAAACAGCTATCAAAACCTATACAAGTTGCAAGGTGTTTAATGCCTATACCTACACATACAAGAAAAGCCAATTGACCTCTAACTACACTGGGACATAGCAACAGGCCCAAGTATTTAAGATCGCACTTTTACTGGGACCCAGTTAAAACTACTTTAGTTATTTAGAATCATAGAATCCCTAGAGTTGGAAAGGATGTCTAAAGGCCATCTAGTCCAACTCCCCTGCAATGAACAGGGACAACCACAGCTAGATCCCCAAGTCCTTTTTGGCAGGGCTGTGCTCAATCCTTTCATCCTCCAGCACGTATTGGTATTGGGGGTTGCCTCAACCCCCTTGGCTCACAAGGACTGCTTTTTCAGTAACTAAGGTTTTTTTCCTAAGACTTATCACTCAGCATCATTTTATACTACTGCTATAAGCAACTGAAGTTTTCTCTGCATAGACAAGAACAAACAGGAATCATCCCAGTAGTCCATTACAAATCACATGTGCACTCCTCTGGCTCTTTGCTACTCTGACCTCAGGAACCCATCCAGTTATGGGATCAGAGGCTACAGGAACTTTAGATGATCAGTAACAGATGAGACAGCACCTGAAAACTAGAGTCTGGAAAGCTATTCAGGATGGTGTACAGCTTTTCTTCGGGGTTTAATTTCTGTGCCTCTTCTCCATCTTCAAGAGTGACCCAAATTATTCCCATACCTCATAAATATATTGAAAAACAGGTATTTGTAGAGCAAAGCACTGTAGCCCCAGGCTAATTAAGAATAAACTAGATTCCAGGTCCTTCACTTGAACAAAGCAATTCCTTATTCAAAAATGAGGGAGTTCTGAATGGTGGAAGCACTGGGACCTCTTGGCCAGGACCACAGAATCACAGAATCTTTTAAGTTGAAAAGGACCCTCAAAGGTCATCTAGTCCAACCCCCTTGCAACAAACAGGGACATTTACAATTAGATCAGGGTGCTCACTGCCCTGTCCAGCCTGACTCTGAATGTCTCCAAAGACGGGGCATCCACCACCTCTCTTGAGCAATCTGTGCACATTACTGGCTCATGTCCCGCTTGCCATCCACCAAGTCCTCTTTGGCAGGACCACGCCATCAAAGGCCCCATGCTTTCTGGATTTGCAATGCCATGCTTTCCATGGGGATTTGCAACCCCCATGCTTTCTAGACTTGCAATTGTAGGCCAGTCAGAAAGGAAAAAATATATGTTTTTAAAAAAGCAACATCAGAAGGGAACAGAGGCTACAGAGACAGAACTGCAAAATCTGAATCATCTGGATGAGCTAGACATAATTCTCAGAAGGCAAGACTATACATGTAACAGATGTATAGTCTACTTTTAGTAGTCCATCCTTTTGCGTGAATATAAATTGGAAAAGCTATGATAAAGCATACTTCCTTCTTTCATAGAGTAAGAGGGAACGGTCATACAGAAGGGGAGATTTAGATTACATGTCAGGGGAAAAGTTTCTTTCAGAAATGGTGGTGAGGCAGTGGAAGAGTTTGCTCAGAGAAGCTGTGGGTGTCCCATCCCTGGAGGTGTTCAAGGCTAGGCAGGATGGGGCCCTGGAGAACCTGATCTAGTGCTTGATCTAGCTGTTGGTAATCCTGCCCACAGCAGGGGTTGGAACTAGATGACCTTTGAGGCCCGCTTCAACCCAAGCCATTCTATGATTCTGTGCTCTGTCTTCACATCCCCAGCTTGTAATGATAGCAGGAGTTGCCTGCACTTGAATTCATTGAACTTCATGAGGTTCACCTGGGGCCACTGCTGGAGCCTATCTAGGTGTCGCTGAATGGCATCCCCTCCCTTGGGTGTGCCAAATGCACGATGCAGGATCCTGCCTCCCAGAACCTCTCTCAAGGTGCTGAGAAATCATTATTTATACCAAGGACTCTACTGACTTAAACAGCTGTGACAATTATTTTACCACCTCATACTGCACAAGGAAATGCTCTCAAGAACAGATTTGTAGTGGCAAGAAAGTTGTTAAATGGACAGCTTCCCTTTTACCATTTGGCCACAGTGAGCTGAGATTACAGTGTAACATTGCAAAGAATAAAGCCTTATGCAATATTTATTAGTTTTGTATTTTATACTTTTATCCTCAGTCCTTTACAGCTTTAGCTCTATTTTTCTGGAAGCAGATTATAAACACTGTCACTTACACTGTGCTTTACAAAAACACCAGAGATTAACCTCACTTTATTCCAGTGACTTGTGGTTTCTGAAAAACTTGATTCCATCAACTGTGAACAGCAACATAAAAATGATTAAGATGACTGGAAAGGATGAAAATCTTTGGTAAGAAGTGAGGTCTGGACACACTGGGGAGAAAAATATCATTGCACAGAACTCCCCTCTGTTTCTGTGCATCTGAACACTTCCTTTGGGACAAATTATATCCCCAAAAGAATGAGAGCTGAGCAAGAAAAATCCTGTCATTCTTGATAGTTGATCTCTGTACACATGAATCTAGGTGAATGCCAGGTAAACGCATCACTTCACTGAAAAAGAGCAAACCATCTCACAGTAAATGCTGGCTGCAAGCTATTGTTAAGTTTCCCCAATGTGTTCCATTACTTTTCCTTTATTCACAGTTTTGCAAACCCTCACTCTTAAAATTATCCTCTAACATAGACTTTTTTTAATGAAAGACTTTCTTATGGAAAGCTTCAGCAGAACTGGTTTTGAGAGCTCTGTCAAACTACTCCTACAAACAAGGGGAAATAAATTCTTTTGTCCATATTAAAATCATGATTAGATTTCTTTTGCTAGGAAGTCAAATTTACAGTTGAGGAAACTTTACAAACAATTTACCCTAGAGTTACAATGCTCTATGCCAATCCTGGAAATCTCACTACAGGAATCAAAAAGAATGTAGCTTTCATGTATGTTTCTTATACGCTCATCAGCATCAGCCGCTCATTCTCTGAATATCCCTTTTTCAGGATGTAAATATAGATAGTAATGTGAAAGAGACAGATTCTCTGATCTGACAAAGAACATTAAAGAGAGAACAAAAATGGAGAGAAGAATTCAATTAGATCTAAATTCCAATAACTAAGCACAGAACTGAGAAGGAACTCATTGCAAAATGACTGACAGCAGTTCTGCCTCGATGCAGTGCCTGAGCAGGGTTGGAAGCAGTGCCACTCCATGTGCAGAAGGCTCCCAGGCTCAGAGAACACCTGAGCATGACACTCAGAAGTCTGACACAACCTCCAGTACACCTGGCAGCAAGGTACTGTCAATACTTCAGGTTTATTTGCCTTATCTTGAAAGCAGTGATCTTCTCCAACAGATGGGGCTAGCAGCGTAAGATGCTGCTGATAAAGGACCTAGCTTTGTCAGAAAATCTCTTCTGTGATCAGCATTGATTTGCTTGCACATCCAGAGCAGTGGAAATAAAGAGGCTTTTGTACTTCTGGATGATAGTGAAGGCTGTGCTGCAAATCTGATTCTGCTGAGCTCCACTTGCAGTCTAATTGAGTAGAGTCAGTTCTCTCAGCACTAAAATAGGCAAGTAAGCAACTGGCCTTTTCAGCCTATAGTTTCATTCGAGCATGTTCTTTTAACATACCAAGGCAAAAAACCTCATATGCAGACTTGGTTTTTATGTTGTTATAGCTCAAAAATTTGAGAACAGAATGGCTGATTCCTATAAATCACATTTTTTCACCCTTCCATTCTCCAAAAATGAAGCACTGAACTGCAGAAGACATTCCTGCAGATAAGTCTTCAACTACCACTACAGCATCAAAGAGCAGTATCAAAGACTTTCAAGCCCCTCCTCAGCAATGCACTGCTGTGCAACCTGAAAACTGACCACGCTTTGGGAGTATCTCAAGGCAACACAGCATTTCTTCTTAGAAAATTTACATTCATTAGTTATAGCATTCTTTAAATTGGTAAAAGCAGGGGCGATCATTCAGTGGGTTCATCACTGGATTGTGAGTAGTTCACATCCTTGGGAAACTCAGTAAAAACTGACATTTGGTGTCAGCACCACAGACAAAAGTATGAATCCGTGAATTCTCTGAATTTATTGCCAGATATACAGGAGAGATAAAATACTGCTGATAAATCTCGAGGGCTGCCACAAAACCCCTGTCATATGTCACAAGCTATAAACTTACAGAAAGGGCAACTCTGAATAACTCTTCCCCGGCTTGGTTGCAGTGTCATGAGTTATTTCTGCTGGGTAGCTTCAGCTCCCCGCGCAGGCAGCAGGGCTGAACAGATTCCTGCGAGCAGGCAGGCGTGGGCTGGCAGCTGGCAGGGAGCTCTCCAGGTATCCTCTGTGAGGCTACAGCGCACCGCAACACATGGTGCTTGTCCTGAGGATGCCGCTAGCCTCACCACAGTGAAAGACAAGATGCTTCTCACAGAAAAATGAAGTGCTGAGTTGGTATCTGTAAAGTCCCGCTATGACTAATGGCCACACACAAAATCAAATCATTAATTCAGTGCTCTGCAGCAGTTCTCACTGTGTGACCGCTATTCTCCTTCGCCATCTTCCTTTTAAAACTACATTTTCCTATCCAACTTTATTTTAAAAAAGAGGAAATTAATTACATCTGAAGTAATTAGAAATTTAAAATCCTTTAATTCGCTTCTCTCAGACACGTAGCTTTAGAATATATTAAGAAGATGTTAGGCCTAATACTCTCCTCAGAAGCCTGAGAGACTAATTCATTTTGATAGAAGGCACACATGCCTCTGAAAGCAAATATAGCCATTAACTCCTTTAATCCCCCTCCATCACAGATGATCTGTTTGTTACTTAACTGTTGAATCGTGAAAATGTTGAGCAAAAAGGTTCTGGGATGCTCAAAGCCACGTATGCCGGAGATGCACCCTAAAAGCTGCCTGCCCCTAACACGTGCACCGCATCCCGGCATGAAGCCCTGCAGAACGCTGCAATGTTTGCATCCCTACCTGGAAACTGTTCCGCCGTCTGCCAACGCACTCCTATACCAGGCTAAACATGGCCCAAGCACAAATTTTACCGAGGTGTTTTAATGCGATGCACCAAGAAGAAATTTGGCAAAACACAATGGAGACAAACAATAGGATTGAAGCATTTCATTCATTGTGAGTTTCTGGAATTATGCCTGTTTACAGAAATACTAATTTAAAATGTAATTTACGTGGTTTATTTATGCTGGGAAAAAAAAAAAGGCATATCGCGATGTGATGCATTTATTCTTGTTTCAAAGGAAAGAAAAATCAAAGAAACAAGAAGGAAACAAAACAAATAGCAAGTAAACTGGGAGAACTTTACACCATGTTGCTGGAGCCCATTGGCATCACCACAAAGCAGAAGCACCTGAGGGCAAGTGAAGAAACTACAAGAGCCCAGTTCACATCCCGCCCAAACCAGGCACACCGCAGCATGGAGCAGCACCAGGAGGAAGGCACGAACATTATAACACTTCTCACTACAGCTTCACACCAGAGCATCCTCTGCATTCTGGCTGCCTCGGCCGTGTTGGCCTGATGGTTGCATACAGCCCATAGCCACAATCTGTCCTCCTAATCCAGCAGATTAAAAAAAAAAATACATACCATATGATTAAAGAAGGATAAAAAAATTTTCTAATACATTAAGTGCTATTTGACCTAACAGTCTACAGTAGGCTACCTACATAAATATTAAATATCAGATAAGTCTATGCTCCACAAGCTGCAAAGCAAACAGGAGTTGGACAGGCCAAAAAAAAAAACCAAAAACGTATTTTAAAGATGAAAGGGTCATGCATCAGTAAAATCATCTGTGGAAAGAACCATAACATTCTCATACGCAAACACTAAATTTCAAAGTAGCACTCACACTGTCTCAAGATGAATCAACCCTCCGTAAATATTTATTTCACAGGCCACCTACTGCAGGGCTATTTTTTCTCCTGGAGCTTTAACATGAAAGATCTGCAAGTGTTTGATTTTTTTTAAAGCAATGTGAGCGCTGAAAGATGATGGAAATGTGAAGGCACATAAGGACACTTTTAGAAGCTTGAAGATTAACAGCATGCTACATTGCAGAGCAGTTGACTCACTTGAACTTAAGCAGGGGATAATTTCTTCCTGCAGAGGAAGCGAGTGGACAGAGGACTCATCATTAATAATTATCCTAATCTACACTCCCCATTCCTGCACAGAGGTTTTTAACAGAATGGGATTTAATAGTGAAGTGGGATGATTTGAGCCCTTAAGCAGAGAATGACAGAGAAGAGGTTTTCGCTACATGCGCTCAGGCAGGGCTCTTAAAGCTCAGCCCCTGTCCATCACTCCATTAAGAGATTTGCTGGCATCCATCCACATAGCAGCCATGTGCTAGACTGAAACAATTTGGCAAAATATTAGAGGATGATTTCTAAACGCTTTATCTAACCCATGAGATCCAACAGTACCTACTAATAGGTTACCTTGAGCAGGCTATACAACTTCAAGTGTTTCAAAAGCACTTCAGAAAAGGGGATGGTATTCACTGACAGCAAAAAGGCAAAAACTTTGTTTCACCCTGCTTCTTGCTTTGGGGATCCACCCCAACTGATGAATACCACAGAGACAAGACATGCATGGGGAAAATGGGATGATAAGAGACTCAGCATCTTTCTCTGTCTTGAAAGCAACACAGTAGAAAGATAAATTAGATGCATGTTCTTTGTAGCCTCAATTTTCATGTTACATTATATTACTTTCAAATAACTTGTTTCCATCCCTGGAGCAGGAGCTGTTACACTGAAGCAACTGGAACCAGTAACTTTGGAACCACTTGCAGCCTGCTTTGCTGCTCTAAGTCACAAAGCAGCCCCCTTTGCCAGGCTTTGATAGTGCTGAAATCCTAAACACATCTTCAAAAAACCGCAACGAAAGTCTGGAAGGTCTGGTACTCAAAAAAAAGCCCTGAAAAGCCCCGACAAGATAAATACTCATGTATGCCAGGAGTAGCACAATCCCATGACAGATGTAGAAGCAATCCCCTCAGGACCCTGTACATACTGAGTGTACAAAAGGTCTGCCAAAAGCCACGTAGGGCTGCTGAAAAATTACTTTTCACAGCTGGTGATAGCTGGGGGAGGGGAGACAAATTGGAGAAGTCAAACTCTATTAAGAGAAAATACGAAGAAATGAAAAATGACAGGGAACAAATGGCATCTTCCCAAAAGACATGAAGTAATACTTCAAAATAATCCAAATACAAATATTTGAAAATAATCCAAATAGAAACATTTGATAGAAAAGAGATCCACGTTGAGAAACTAAAACCGTGAGAACTTTTATTTTCAAATTTTAATTTTTAAATGCCAGCAAAGAAGTCCATCCCCTTCCCAAGATCCACCCATGGACATTGGTTGATAGATAAAACTTTGCTTTCACAGCTGCAACGCAAATGGTTCTCGTGTAGCAGCAAAGAGGGAACTCCACAAATGAATTAGATTACTGGAACAAAAAAATTATTTCCCCAATTTTTTTGTCCATTGATAGGTACAAGACATTTGGGAAAAACCTGTGATCCATTCTGATGGATTCCTTATACTTTATATTAAAAAGGAGCAGTGGCAGGAGTGCAAGAGACATGCAAATACAAACAACTTAAACAGAAAGCCACCAGTACTTTCTCTGGCAATAAATTTTATAAAAATTCTGTTACTTACAAAAGTGTCATTTTGATATGATATGTATGACTTTTCCTTGTTTATTCTTATTTTTAAGAAACCAAAACTATTCACCCAGGGTAATTACTATGGGGTACTAACTGCCATTTCTTATAACAGAATCGTTTCAGTCATTACTCCTTGTTTTGCCTGACAAATGCATGGTATGCTTCGGAATATACTGTTACACTCTACAATATTCTGATATATTTCTAAGTATATCCAATTCATTACTTTCCAACATGTTTACAGTTCCCAAATATTTACAGTGAATAACCAAAAGTCAACCTGAATTCCGTAAGTGAAGAACAAAAAAAACTATGTATCCAAATATTTCAAGCGTATGCTTTATTTAAAAAAAAAAAAAAAGTCCTGCTCTTCCCCTAGTTGCTAAACATGTTTTTAACATAACAGAAGACGTTAGAGGCAGCACTATATCCTAAAATGACAGAGAATAGCAAATGCGCAGATAAGAAATTTGAGTTTAAATTGCTGTGGAAGTGCAGAATTTGTTACAAAATGACTCTTAAAAAAGGAAAAGAAGCAAGATGGAAAATAAGAAGGACACTCTGTAAGCACAGATAAACTAGATTTACAAAACTATAGCAGGGATTTTCAGGGATAAGGACAGAGGACTCCAGTTTTCTGTTTTGCTGTGAAATCACCCTGGATAGGGACTGGCTTTCTTCTCACTATGAATCAAGTTTGGGAGCACTGTGATAGATACCATGCTCACAGGAAAGAATGAGATACCTTTACATAGTCCAGAAACTACCACCTGGTTGATAACCAAGTTGGGCTTTTGCTAGATTGAATACCTGACCTAGTAACTGACAACGTGCAGTCATCAAGGGAACTGATGGAAAGCTGCACCACTCTTCTCATTCCTTGTTGCACCTGAATTTCCAAAGTGTATACTTTCCATTCACACTGGATTAGCCTTCATAGGCAAGATTCATATCCCCATCTGGAGCCTCTAATTTTCCGTAACAACATAAGAAAAAAACAAAGACAAAGTGGCAGGACAGAGGAACCAAGTGGGCTCCAACCCAGAGCATTATACAACCCATGTAACTTCTTTGCCCACAGTGCATGATATCAGTCTACTTACCAAATACCATTAATCACAAGACACATACCTAGTAATAGCTAGTTAAACTTTGGTAAAAGTGTGGGGAGAAACAACATTAAAAAAAAAAAAAACACTAGATACCAAATTAAGGCAGACTTGATATGGACCAAATACTCAAGCTGTCCATGATCCAGACAGAAGCAAAGTCACTTGAGACAGAGGTGGTTCAGAGCTAGGACTGGAACAGAACTTCCCGACAGTAAAAGGCATGGAAATCATTAACTTGAGAATTTTTCCTGTAATTAATAAAACTCATTAAGATATTCTCCTTATCAAATGCAGATTCCTCATTAAAAGAAATGAGAATCCATCAAAATAAATTTGGACCAGAACACCTTCAAAACACACTGAATTTACTATATATAAGATGTTTCACTTTTCTTACGCTTTCATTGCACTGAAAACATACCTTAGGAAAAGAAATGGAAGGAATTGAAACTCTATCTTTCAAGTCTGTTGTGCCAACAACTTTTCAGATAAGTATCAATAATCTGGTTTTGACGAAATGAAGACTTTGCTAAGTAAAATTTTACAGAACTCTAAGGAAACTTAAAGAGCAAAATTTCATAAAAGCTTTTAATAAGCATACAGATGTTTAGCATCACTGTTATTTTGTCATGTTTTTTTTTTCTTCTTACCCTTACAGAGTGGGGCAAATTCCACAATACCAGAAGAGAGCTTACATCCTCAAGCAAACGAGCAGTTGTGAGATGTATTCTTGTAGCCAAATGTCACGGTTTTGTGATTTTCGGTTATTGGTATTCCACATCATAACATCATGTAGTGGATGTACCTGGTTCTCAGAAGAGAAGGACTACTACAGTCCCCATGGTACTTTTCTCCTCTGTTACCATTTTCCAGCCAGAGGGAAAAGATAAAAGCTCGCAGTATAAAAACTTGCAGATCACGAGACCTCATCCCTTTTTCCGCCGTCTCTCGTCTTGGCAGCACCTCGCTCTCCAGCCGTCTTATCGTCAGTAGTAGAGTAAGGCCTACCTTGATTTTGGGACATTCTCTCTGTATTGGATTTATCAGCTCAAATTGTAATTATATTGTATTATAGTGTGTTGTTTTGCATTCCAATACCTTATTTAGTAAATTCGTTTGTTTCTCCTCAGATTGTTGCCGCTGTTCTTTGCTCTCAGGGCCATCTCCTAACCCTTTTTTTTTTTTTCCTTTTCCCTTTTCCCGGGGCGTGGGCCCGTGGATCCCCCGTCCCCTTCGTCACGGAACCGGGCCGAACGCCTGTAAACCGTTGACACCAAAAAAAAAAAAAAAAAAAAAAAGCAAACACTAGGAAGAATCCCTACAATCTTATACAGTGGAATAAGAGCACTTTAACAATTAGAACTAGATAGCTAATTAAATCACAGAAGTACCTATCCTTAACGATCTCTAACATGATCAGTGAAGAGCCCCAGACCGTGAGGAAGACATAATCTTCCTCCTGCCTCTTGTTCTTACGCAGACTCTGTCGGACTCTGCATTCAACTTCCCTACGACTAATACAAGAACCCAAACTAAGTTTGGACACCTTTAAAATGTTTATTAAAAAAGGATGAAATCTTACTTATGAGAACTAACTTGCTAATGTGACATAAATACATATGCAGACAAAAAAGTCATGTGTAAATGTTCTAATGCTTTAAGACTTCTAAACTAAACTTTAAGTAAGCAGAGGCAAAGAAAAGAAAAAAATATTGGAATGAAGATATAAAGTAAAAGCATCAAATTTCGTACTTTTTGAAGCCTGTTTTAAGTGACTTTTGTCACTAAGTGAAAAAAAATCTAAGTTATGACAATATTTTGTATAGAAAAGTTATCACAGTAATCAAATATGAGGAAACACTAAGAGTTCAGATGTCCTAAAAACAATAAATTGGTTATTTCTGCACGTTTAAAACAATGCATACAGAGAAATCGGCAGCACAGAAGATGCAGATTAATACAAAACTTCTGATAAACTGCTACTTTGGAAGGACACTGTTCAATAACTATACAATTTTTTTCTTCTCATCCTTCCCTTTATATTTGTAGGGCCTAACTGCAGTACACAATGTAAACTGGGTATGGATAGAGTATTTTAAATATTCTCAATGGCTCCACTATAGTGTTTAATGCAAATATATTAACTCATATCCTATTTCAGAGATGTTACATTAATTCCAGTTTGCCAGACCACTGATTATTTGTGGTCCCAAACAGATGTTTAAATCTTGGTTTTAATTTTTTAGCCCTTGTAAGTTGCCATCTTTGTATGGAAGTCATATTTCGTACATAATTACATAACTATAAGCACATTTCTAGAGAAACACTTGTCCTCCTTTTTAAACTAAAAATTGTGGGTTTTTTTTCTGTGTAGACAGCATCACCAATAAAAATTCTTCCTGCACTCATTAGCACAGTGTCGCTGAAGATTCCCTCTATCGTGATTTAATCATAGAAATTAAGAGCCAAAGACCCACGCTGAACATGAAGAACACGTTGTATGCATGTGGTCGTTTCCAATTCAATTGCAGAACTCCTTGCTGAAACTGAGAATTCACCATCAAAAAAGTAATACCCAAAATAGAGCATAGAGCTTTCAGTTTATAACATAATCATGAAAGAAAAGTTTGGTATTTTGTACTACTTTAGAGAGACTCTCAGGAATAAAATCTGCAAGAAGTTCACATGAAGATCAAGATGTTCAAGAAACGGCCATTGAATTTTTAATTAAATATCAGTCTCAGTAATTCTAAGTATCTACAGGGTTTTTCTTTATGATTTTGCATATTATGAAATGATATAGGGAAGGTGAAAAGGAGACTACCGTTTAGTTTCTTCCCGTATAAAAAAACTCATGAGCATGAAATAAAATTGGAGGACCAAGGTGGCTGTTTTGAAAGTACGTACACAATTAAGCTGTAACGCTGTTTGTCACGGAACACTCTGGGTACTGCAAGTGACAGAGGTTTAAAAAACAGCTAGAAAAATTGAAGAAGTTGGGGAGCAGGCAAATGGAAACTATGTTAAGGCACATGTAAAACAGGGAGGTGACCCGAGACAACCAGCATGGCTTCACCAAGGGCAGGTCCTGCCTGACGAACCTAGTGGCCACCTGTGATGGTGAAGGACCACTGATGTCATCTATCTGAACTTTACTAGGGCCTTTGACACGGGCCCCCAGAACACCCTTCTCTCTAACTTGGAAAGATACAGATTTGATGGGTTCAACAGACAAAGAACTGGTTGCAAGATCTTACCCAGAGAGTGCTGGTAAATGACTCAAACTCTAGAAGGAGATCAATAGTAAGAGTTGTCCCTCAGAGGTCAGTACTGGGGCCAACACTGTTTAATATTTTCATCAGTGACATTAACAGTGGGATTGAATGCACCATCAGCAAGGCTGCGGATGACACCAAGCTGTGTGGTGCAGTCAACACTCCTGAGGGATGGGGTGCCATTCAGAGAGACCTAGACAGGCTGAGCAGTGGGCCCAGGTTAACCACGTGAGGTTCAACAAGTCCAAGTTCAAGCTCTTGCACCTGGGTTGTGGTAACTCCTGGTACCAGTACAAACTGGGGGACAAAAGGATTGAGCACAGCCCTCCCAAAAATGACTTGGGAATAATAGTGGATGGCGATGGCAAGCCAGATGTGATCCAGGAATGTGCCCTTGCAGCCCAGAAAGCCAACCTTATCCTGGGCTGCATTAAAAGAAGTGTGGCCAGCAGGTTGACGGAGGTGAACCTGCCCCTCTACTCTGCACTGTTGAGACGTCACCTATTGTACTGCATCCAAATGTGGAATGTTCTGTAAGGATAGACTCAGACTTATTAGAGTACACCCAGAGGAGGGCCCCAAAAATGATCCAAGGAATGGAACATCTCCCCTGTAAGGACAGGCTGAGAGGGCTGGGGAAAAGAGAAGGCTCTGGAGAGACATGAGAGCGGCCTTTCAGTATCTAAAGGGAGGCTATAAGAAGGAAGAGGAAAGACTCTTTAGCAGGGTCTGTTGTAATAGGACAAGAGGAAATGGCTTCAAACTAAAAGAGGGGAGACTGAGATTGGATACATAAAAAAAAGTTATTTTTTACAGTAAGAAAAGTGAAACACTGGAACAAGTTACCCAGAGAGGTGGAGGATGCCCAATCCCTGAGGATATTTAAGGTCAGGTTGGATGAGGCTCTGAGCAACCTGATCTAGCTGTAGGAGGCCCTGTTCATTGCAGGGGAGATGCACTAGATAACCCTTAAAGTTTCCTTCCAACTCAAATGATTTTATGATTCTATGAAAAAGTAAATCAAGTCAGGACCACTGAGTGAACAACACAGTTAAAGAATCTCCAGCCAAGCAAATCCCTGAAAATGGTGACCAGCAAATTATTCTACACAAATGTCAGCACAGCCTTCTCTATATACACTTCTCTGGCTGTCACTTACCTTTGGAGAAAGAAGACTAGACTAGACTGATTTATATCCAAATGAATGCAGAACTTTATATCTTTAAGGAGGAAAGGAATCCGCAGCAAGCCCAAAGGAGCAGTTCCAATACAAGTGGCACAAGGGAGCACATCAGAGAGGAGAGAAATATGCTTGGTGTTCCTCAACAACTGAATCCTCCAGACAGGCTGATAATAGATTGTTCAGGAGAATGGAACAGGCTTATCTGAGTCTTGGGCCTGCGATACCCGTGAGTGATAGCACTCATCCTCCGTACTTTTTTCCTTTAAATCTAGAGTTCACTGTGTTAATCTTGTTCTATTCAGGACAGGTTAGCAAGTTTTCAGATCTTAATTCTATCTCTTTCCAAGCCTCTCCACTACACAAACACATCAATTTGAAGTGTAAAAACTTCCTTACAGATTTATTGCTTCATAAAGGCATATATTTTCCACATACATATAATTACAGTATTTGATGCAGAACTCTCACAAAGAAAACAAGGTCATTTCCCCACTGAGGGCTATTAGACATGAACATCTGTCACTTAAACAAATGTCACCAAAAACTTCAACCTGAAAACTTCACTTAGGCACACAAAATGGAAAAAGAGAGTTCTATTTTCAAGTTGATGGGGTGACATCTGTTTGAGTGACAGATGCCTGGGCCATAAGAGTGCTGAGCACAGTGTTCCAGTGAGAAAGTAATCGCTTCCAAAAGACTTAACTCAGTACAATAAATGAAGCATGCTTTCTATTATGAAGAGCCCTATTCATATTTTTAATTCCCATTTATCAGGGATTGAAGTTGTAAAATTTGAAAGAACTGCATATGTTCAAGTAAGCCAGCCTTACAGCATTTAAAAACATCATGTTATTTGTGCTGGGGTTTAAATCCTGGTGTTTAGATCTCATTATCTTGGATTGACCATGAGACTGCAAACAAGTAATGCAAATTTGTAAAACATTCAGTCTAATTTGTATTAGAATTAAAAACTGCTTCGGGTATGTGCAGTTTGGGGGATATTTCTTTTTACTGCTGAATGCTACACTAATCTGCGACTGAATTGATCATTGCATTGAATTAGATATTATAGGATGATTATCTCAAGCGGAACAGAAAAACCCCAAATAAGCAGGGAGTGCCTATCTGAAAACAAAATTACACAGATTGAAATGATGAAAAAACAACTTCATAATTTTGTAGTTACTATTTTGAGTTTGTTTCATTAGAACATAAATACATTCCGGGGAGGCAGTCCATTACTGATAGGTAGGATGCTGTCATCTCCAAAATAATCTGTAAAAAAAAAAAAAAAATTTGTTCTTCATTAAATTATCCAGTCAGCTTGTACAGGGTTCTCCAACAACCTGTTGTTTATAACTTTTTGCTATTATGTAGAATTCCTGTACAACTGATAAATAGGTGAGTATTTGCTTTTTGAAACAATGAATTCAAAACATAACAAACAATTAAAAAAACCACACAAAAATGGATTTGGCAAAATAGAAACCAAAGCACACATGGAATACTTGAGTCCAATCCAGATTTACTCTTAAGAGGGCTATTAGCAACTTTCCCATCAAACTGAGTCTTCTGACAGAAAATGAACTCTCTGTAATATCCATCAGATCACTCAACTTAAAATTCAAATTTTATCTGCTTTGACTTTGTAATAAAAAATGAATACCCATAAAAAGAATTAAAGCACTTCATTATTATAGAATTTAACAAAACATTGAAAAGCATCCTTCTGTCTTCCAACACCTTTCAGTCTTCTGTGTGGGTTGGGTCTCACAGGAGTAAGAGTACTTCTATTAAAGAACTCCATTTGCTTTTTTAGTTATACAACATATTAGTTGAATTACATGCAGGGGAGTTGCAGGTCTGAATACATTACTGGAAAACTAGTTTACTCATGTGGAAATTAGATCATCTGAACATGCAACTGTGACTGCTGGCAACACACCTGAGGGGGAAAGCATAGCTCAATAAAAAGCATTTTAGTGTTGTTCTGCAGCTATGTTTATATTTTGAAAACATCAAAATACTGCCCCCAACACAACAGTCTCATCAAAGCTACGTTAAAAGAAAATCATTTGAAGGAAGGGGAAAGCAGTGAAATTTCAAACTTCTCCCTTGTCCAGCAGAAGAAAATATCTACGAGTTTTCCTTAGCTCTACACTTCGCTTAAAGCCAATGTATTTTTTTTATTTTAATTGATTAATTTTATTTTTTATCCCAAGAAGCACTACTTCTACAACAGCTATCTGGCTGCCAAAAGCCAATCAACCTCTATGCATCACCTGCATGACAAAGGTGAGGGGACATCTCCAAGTGTGGGGACAGCCAAGGACGTGACTTCTGCCAAGCAGCTCTGTAGCAAGGAAAAGCCTACCAGAGGAGAGTGGGCCTTGACCACAAAAAGATGACAACTATTTGCAAAGAGGAGGATAAATAGCACCTCTGGCCTGAGGCAAGAAATCTGGCCACTGCAGAGAGCTGCAGAAGGAGCAAAGAATAAAGAGGTCATTGAAATGGAGCCGCCTGCTCAGCCTCAGCCTGACAGCCCACATAGCAAGGGTATTTTCTCCAGGATAAATTTAGTGCTGCAACACTATGGAAATAAATTTTAAACCAAACCAATGGCAGCTGTCTGTATTTCAGCTCATCACTCAGAAACGATCTTCTTCAGATGCATATAATTTAAGTCATTTTTTGAATTCTTTGATTAATTGAGCACATTTGTTCTTACTTTGTAATTCATTTTTGAATGCTTTGAAATAAAAATGATTACATGGGAAAAAACACTTCATACTTATCAGTATATATTTATGTGCAATTATACAGATTTTTTTGCGACAGATGCTCCGAATGTGAAAAGTGACAGAACATGCCCTTCAGATAAGTCTTCTGGTTGAGCAAAAATAGGACTAGAGCTTTCTACCTTCTTATTCAACACTTAATATTTTGGGAAAAAAAGAAAAAAGACAGCATCATTTAACTATGGAAAACATCATCATTGCAGCATGAAGTTTGCTGCGCACTGCACATAGGTCTTGCTGAACTAAATCCTTATGTCAATAGACTTCACTTTCCCAAACATGTAGACAAAGCAAAAATATTAAAAAGAAAACATTTATCTTCCTTTTTGTTCTACAGATAACTGAAACAAAGCACATTCCAGGATTTTTGACAGCTATTAATTGTGCTCATGTCTTGCTTTTTCTTCTTCTTCTTTTTTTTTTTTTTTTTTTTTTAAACTTTGCTGCTCAAGGTCAAGGTGAGATTCATAAGCTAAATGCAGACCTCCTGCATTCAGGTTAAGTCAAGCCACAGAAACCAAACAGCTTTTTAAGAGAAAAATCTCACTGAAGCACAAAACAGTCATAAATGCTGAAAAGTGCTAGTGGGTTGTTAAATGTTTGTACGTGTTTTCACTCAAGAGCTATTGCAACACAGCACCCACCTGTACAAAATACCAATGTGAAAAGCTGGTTCTGGAAAAATGACATCAGAATAAAACTTGTCCGTATGCCTTAATGATCTAGTACAGTGTTTAAACATAAGGAGAGAATACTAAAGCATAAAAGACTGATAAGAAATTGAGGAGGAGTGGTGGGAGCAGTGAGGGAGCTGAGCCAGCTGTGAGGAGGCAGATCGGACACAAAATGGCCACCCCACACCGTGAGGAGAAATGGCCTCTATCTGAGGCCCCGGGTGGGCAGCGCTGGGCACAGAGCCTCAACCGCGGGGTGGGAGTGGAGCACGGCCCTGGGGGGCAGCTGAGCACCTCGTGTGGGGCTGCCTAGAACTGCCAGTGATAAAGACAAAATAGAGAATAAGAGGGAAACAGGAACACCATCTATTGGCGCCTGAGGAAGTTTCCAGCAGCCTGTTACCAATGTGGTAGCATTGTCTCTATTATAAAAGTCCTGATTTGCTCCGGGTTCCCTTCTGGGCCCAGTTCAGGGGTGGATGCCTCACTGGAAGCCAGCCCCCACCTCTGGGATCTGTTTGATGCATTCAGCACTGATAATTGTATGAGTATTTGTGTATATATATATACACACACACATATGTACGTATATAACATGTCGTAAGTACAGAATTAAAAAGTACGGGCTGTCACAAGTCTCTTTGCTGTTAGAGTGTTGATAAGCTTGTAATCCAGAAGTATATTCGCTGCCACAGAATTATTGATGACACCGTTAGGCCTGTAACTATCCCCAAACCGTATCTGTGGCTTCATTCCTGATTTTTCCCACCTCAAATCACTTTTCTACTGCATCTAATTGAAGCTACTATTAATTTATTAGTGCTGTATCCTTTATATCCACAGGCTAGGTGGTTTCCCACTATCACCTTTTTTCGGATGATGGAAAGTGATGAAATCAGCATTGGAGCTATTATAGGTGCTCTTCCTGTTGATAAATCTGCCTTAAATCATGAGGAAATAACTCTGAAAGAAGCATTTTTCTTAATCCCCAACTTTCAAGGATCACCTTATAAACTGAACTGGCAACTAATAAAAGGGATTTTACTACCAGTGTAGCCCTAAAACACTTGGAAGATCTTCAGAATGACAGGAAAGTACTTCACAACAAATACTGTAAAAAGATAAGAGTCATTTCAATTAACTTCTTCATTTTGCTGCTAAATCACTCCGAAGTACTGTTGCTAGAAGAGGTAACTATTTTAAGTATGTTGTTTCTGGAAGTGACTGAAATAGTAATTTTTCCTCCAAATTCCTTTGCCTTTTTTTGTTAATAATTATTTCAAGTTTTTCCTAATTACACATGGTTCACATTCAAATATTGTCACTTTTAAGCAACAACTTCTGCTTCAAAGTACTTAAAATAACTATTGTATAGAAATAAATACAAGAGATCAGTTTATCACTCTGTAGAAAGACTTGAGTTCAAGGCAAACTAAATAAATTCACATCACAGTAACGGGTTTTAGAAAGGTCTATATCACATTAATGATTTTATTTATTCATACTGACTAAAAAAAATTAAAAAGCAGAAGCAGGCCTATTTAGTCCAAATGTGGCACTATAAGTATTTTTCTTATATCTGTCAGCAGTGATTTTTCTTTAGCCAAAGAGATAGTAGACGTTGGCATTCCAAAACTTAAAGGAACTTTAAAGTCTATAATAAATAAATAAATCGCAGATACATTATTATTAATGTGTGCTTTTTATTTAATTCTTGAAAACTTGCAAAAGCATTAAACTAACGCATTGTGAATGCACAGCAATTGACCTAAGTTACATCTAACTGAAAAATTCATACTTCTAAAGCTATGAAGTACACAACAAAGAGCCTAAACAGGCAGGGCCACAGACAGCTTCCAAAACAACTTTGCAGTCAGTTTCCTACAGGCAGCCCACCCTGTTCCGCTCCACAGCTTAATCAAAGACACAAATGAATCTCAGGCATAACCCCAGCTGCATCCTGACCATCTGAGATCAAACGCAAAACTTTTAACAGTGTAGAATTGGGTTTGAGTAAACGACTCTTCACCGAGACAAAAAGAACACCTTCCAGGAGCTACAAGCTTGAATGAAGCCATAAGTCATCACAGACTTTACTAATAGAAAGGAATATTTACTGAACCACTGGTCTAAAAACCTACAAGGTTGGCAGAAGAAACCAAAAAGTACTGTTTAACTCAACTGATAACATTCAGTTGTGAATACTGAAATTGTTTCTCCTATGAGCAGAAAAAAAGTGAACACAGAACATTATTACAAAACACAAAAAGGTACAAATATTTTTTTGTAACCACTGAAATGCTATGAGGAAAAAATGCTTTTCTTATTATCTAGTATATGGATAAAAATAAGTTGAACTGAGAAGTCTTCCCAAGCACTTTGCAAAGTACTTTCCTCCACAGATACATGAGACAGTTATGCTTAGTATAATCAGTGTTATGCTTACTACTGCAATTTCCAACCCATATTTTGAGCTTACTGTTCCTAACTTTTTTAAAAATAGTTTTCTGCTATGTACATAAAATTCACTCTCTCTTTTCCCATATTTCAAATGGAAAGCCAGTATTTCAATCTACCCATGACAGATTAATACGTTTAAGAGGAAAGGTAGGATTTAGCACTTTGGTTCACACAGCAAAACCTTCAATATCACTACTGAGATGATATGGCTTTCCAAAGCCACACCAAATCCTTCATAACAGCAGAAAAATAAATGTGAAGACTGCCTTCCAAGGCTCATAATGATGACTGTATAAAACTGACCAGGCTTTGGTCAGGAAAACGAGATTGAGCACAAGTCACTACACACCTTCTGATTTGTAAGCATCTTGTGTTATATGTGTAATAAGAAAAATGCACATTCCCATCCATACTCATCATCCAACACATCAGGGTAAAACAGCATAGAGTTTAGAGTTGAAGGAAGAAAAAGACAGAAAGAGAGAGAGAGGGCTCTTCATGACAATCCTTCATACACATAAGAGAATTTCAAGAGCGTTACAAACCATGTTAATCCCAGGTCCCTGCCTGATTGCTTGGGTAGCCATTATAAATGGTAAGACTAATTTGTAAAGTGTCTGCTGGCATAGGAACTTAGCATGGAGCAGGTGCCTACAGCCCCCCGGCACTCAACAGTATGCAGAAATGGCACAAACCTCTTATTTCTGTGTCTCTTGATGGTCCATGAACATGGCCAAGGATTTGACCCTAAACAAACAAAAAAAAGTGAATGCTGTAATACACACTGATAAAAGCCAACTCTCCCCGGCCCCAAAAAATAAATTAAAAACACTCCCCTTAAAAAAAAAAAAATGCTATTAAGAATAAAAAGGGAAATCCAGACAATGAAGTCAGGTCAATGTAAGCATAGGAAAAAAATGATACTGAGATGCTACTGAGACTGTCCCACCTTCTGTGTATTTAAAAAAATGTATTACGTTTTCAATGGATCCATAAAGGATAGTTATAGATACACCTCCATAGTCCAGCAGACACAACATTTAATCCATGCTTTTCAACAAAAGAGAGCTTTAGGAAGAAGCTGGGAAAACAACAGCAATAAAAGTAATTGACTAAAATGAAGTTTTATGTGCAGGTGGAAATTGCCGATTTCTTCAGTAGTATGTCTACTAATAATCCCACATTCCTCTATGCAACAGTTTGAAAGGCAGATTTAAGTCTGTTACAGAAAAATCTCACCTCAGAACTGATGAAATCTATCATTTCTCAAACTTTTGAAATGAAACAGAAAGTACGAAGTGCACCAGTTGGCACCAAGTGTTTTAAAGCAAAAGAAATGGTGATTTTATTTCTGTACCCTTGCCACAGTCTTCCAAAGAAACCATCAAGTTTCCAAAAAGTGCTTAATGACTATTATCATTTAAAAAAAAACAACAACAAAATTAAATAGTGAGTAAACCACTACTCCTCAGGGCCACTAATTGGAGCGAATGGAAAATAAGCCTAGGAAGATCATCTCATGATAAAATCATAAATCTCAAGCAGAGTTGGAAAAAAAATCTGCCAGTATCAAGGGTCTGGGCAATCACTTGTATAAAATAACTTTGTTTAATGTATTTAGAGTTGCCTGGGGATAGAAATAGCTAAGCATTGCTGCACTGAGAGAGCCAGGAGATCTGATTAATGAGGACACTGTCTACTGGAGAAGTCCTGGCAGCAACCAGAGCTAAAATTCCTGGCAGATGAACTCAGAACCTGCCAGAAACTACAGAATTTGGATGAATCAGGTCTTCACAACAATGTTCAAGTGAAAGCAGAAATAAAATAAATCCAAATAAAATAAATTCTGCAATGTGAAAGCCACCCTGCTTGAGTTAGTAGCTACAGAAAACTAAATGTGCTCAAGACACATTTAGATGTTATAATAAGGGACATGGTTTAGTGGGGAGATATTGGTGGTAGGTGGATGGATGGACTGGATGATCTTGATGGTCTTTTCCAACCTTGGTGATTTTATAATTCTATGAAATTTTAACAGCCCATATAACTGGACATCTTATAAAGCAGTTTTCAAGGGCAGTATCTGTTTCATAAAAATACAGTCTACCTGTTCAGTAGAGCTTTCCATCAGTAGATCCCAAAACACTATGCGTATGGTCAATAACTGTCCCTGAGACTAAGAGATGAACAGGAGACTTGTGAGAGGATACGAGTAGTCTAATACCAAGCAAAATGATGTGAAAAGGATACAAAACAAAGACATATGGAAAGTTATTACAAGTGAAACATTTATTGCTAAGCAAAATAATACCCTTTCTTCTATAATGCAATATGGCAGTCCCCTTATTTTGCTATCCTAGTAGCTAATAGCCTTATCTACAGATTTTTAATTTCTATCTTTCTTAGATCAGAAGTAGCCAAATTGCATTTGGCTAATCAATTAAGGGATTAGAAATGTACTAGGCTTACTTGAAAAAGAAAATATTTATATTACTAAAGTAATTGTGTCACATAAGTTGGACTAGTTCCTTGAAAAGAACATCAAATTAATATATAGAAATATAGTGTTTCCCCGCTTACTCAGAGTATGTATAAGAAACCCTGGACATGAACATAAATGAGCATTAATTCCTTCTGTGGAGGAATTACTGGCACGTATTCAGAACATGAGGTACTTGCTGTCCATGCAGAATGGACAAGACTAAATTACATTCACAAGAAACTTCAATTTTAGGTGTACAGACTTAAAAAAAAAAACAACAACAATAAAAGGTCTATTTCATGACACAAAATTACAGTCATTAGGTGAGTTACACTACTATAAAATAATTTTAATATCATATGTTCAGCTCCTTGAAATTGTCTTTGTAGAGTTTCCTAGTAAAACATTTTTTGCAATAAAGCAATTTACCAAGAGCCAAATTGCTTTGCTACCATTAGAGTTTCTCCTTTACCTATTTTAGTTTTGTGTCAGCAATGTATTTTAAAAGCAGTAAAGCAGAAAGCAGTAAAAGAAGCAATAATGAAGGAAGAGACACACAAAGTGATCCTTAATGGATAGTCAGCTTATGAAGGCAATTCACAAGCTGTAGCAAAATGAGTTCTATGCACAAAAGAAATCAATACTCATTGTAGCATCCTTCCTGCTACACTGCAATTTATCAGCTAAGCAGAATACTGCCACATCCCATAGACCTCAGAAAACTACCTGCTCTTGAAAGCAATAGTTATGGTACCCTGCTTTCTCCATAGCCAAATCTGATCCATTCACAGCACTGACTTGTTCACTCTCAGAAGATCAGAACAGGGCAGCTTTTCCAGTGACAAAGACCAAGGATGATACTCTATGACACAAGGATCCCACACAACACAAGATATCCCTGGGTTGCTTTCTATTGCAGCCTTTTTCTAAATTGTTATTGCTGGTGAATTCAGACAAGCTAATATCTGCTTAGTTGCCAGATCAATGTTTATCATGTAGATATACCGTAATATTTCCTGTTTACATTAAAATCACACACATATTCAAGCCCCCGGAAGTTTGCATCATGCAATGTGGTTCATAGACAGACAAGTAAAGTAACAATACTCACAAAACACTTTCTCAAAAAATCATTTTAAAAAAATGAATGAAGGACCATACCTAAATTCATGAAATGGAAGTTGTAAAAAGCAGTACTCATTTTACCCTTGGCAAAACTCATAGTAATAAAACCACTAACTTAAGTACTTCCCAGCAACCAATTCCTAAAATTTGTTCTCACTTAAATATAAGCCTTTATTAACATGAAAATAACAGAATCCTACTCAAATTCGCAAGTATATAGCACTGCAATGCCTGCTTATGTGATTGGAGTAAGTAAGACTGAAGATCCAGGCACCAAAAAGATCAGAGTCTTGTCATTTGCCTAACGGAGTACATTTCTCCATTTCAAACCACACGAAGTCCTGTAATGAAACATAACAGTAGCAAGTAAGATAACCCCCAGTTAAATGTGTGATCACATCAATTCACTGCTGTAAGAAACAAACGCAACCTTCTAAACGTACCTATCAACATCAGTGTGACGTTAGTATTGCCATTAATCAGTACAGACATAAAAAAAGACTGAGCAGGTCAAAATCATTTCTGGGACATAAGACTGAGGCACACTGAAAGAAGCTTAGTAAATGCGGGTAACCATTCTGAAGTTGGTTTTGAACTGCTCAGAGGTCAACCTATGAATCAACCTATCAACTGATAATCTGAAATCCAGTATGAAAAAGTGCCTCTGAAAAATTTTGGAGTGTCTTTTCTCCCCCTTCCTCCAAACTGTATTGCCAATATTTAAGATAACTTCGGCATTCATACAGTAAGTATGTTTTCAATTTCATTGCTAGCCGAACAGGAAAGATTCTTCTCATGGACACCAAGGCTACGAACTGCCGAAGCAAGGTACCAGAGATATTTGTCACATGTGGAAAAATAGCTGATATTGACAGGATCAGCCCTTGAAGTTTCCCTAAAAAAATAACACTCAGTGTTCCTCCTGAAAAAAATACCTCTTTAAAGGGAATCAAAACCACAGCTGTGTTATATTTCCAAATACTGGCTATAAGCTTCCACAGTGGTACGCTCTAATCTTTTTCTAATATCCATTATAAACAGATTCATAGAAACATATTTTTGATTGTGTCATCACTAAAAAAGGAAAATTCAGAAAGTAAGAAAAAATCTCAGACATTTTCAGAAAAAAATAAACAATAAAGATCATCTAAAAAAAATGAAAGGCTCTTTATGAAGGAACTTGCTGGAGTTCTGGAGTCATTTCTAAGACACTGTCTGAGGAGTAATGAAGTAGACAGGAGGACATTCACTAAGAATAACCTTCTACTGATTTAAACACTGCTTTGAAATATCTCTCTGCACATCTCAAATTTCTACAGAATATTCCAGCTCCAGAGCACTCAAACAAGTCTGCAGCAGGAGCTCATCACAAGCTTCAGCCAAAGCCATATTCAATAATACTCATCTGTGAACTCATTTCAGTGAGGATATGTTCATTATTTGGCACTTCCCACCTCCTGCTGGTAAATCACCATCCAAACAATGAAAACAATTAATTGGCAGATTAGGAAAACAAAACCATTCACTTCACGAGTCAGTAGTTTTAAAAATGAAATGAAACCATCCATGTACCTCTTTTCTGTTAATCTCTACCCTTCTTTTCTTTAAATGACTGCATCCTGAAAAAATACATTAATTCTAGAAGCTTCATACACAACCCACAATACATAAAACTCAGAAGAAAAAAAAATAAGAATGCCATACATACTGATTCATAGTTCATCAGACATTATGTAGGCCAACATTTAAAACTTCAGGCAGGAAAAAATTAAACTGCTATATATACTATTTGTATGTACACAGACACTTGTATACCATTTCTTCCCACAGTAAAATCAAAACACGTTAACAGAAAGAATAAGTACCTGAACCCTTTGGAATGGAACTGCAACTTATGCTCAGCAGGAATGGAAATAATGAAAGGTGCTCCAGTGTAGAGCAGTGGAGCCCTGAGAGCAATGCTGAGTGAAATGCTATCAGTCAGCTGCAGCAATATCTGAAAAGGCTCCTTGCTGCCACTGAAGGACACACGCAGTTATTGCCAACCCTTTTAAAGCAGTGAGGAAGGCTTTCTCTCAGCATTGCTATAAGAGAGCTTTTAAGGTCTTGACACATACAAAATAAAGCAGGTTGACATGCAGCAAGCTATATAAAATACTTGGAAATATTTTATAATATTTAAAATATTTGCATGAGTAGTTCAGGTATGAACACCTAATCTACAGTTAGAAGTTGAGTGGGAAACAGAAGTATATATTTAAAAACAAACATTCACACACACACACATTATGTACATGTACACACACAGATGATACATGAAGACAAACGCTCAATGGCAAATGAAGCCACTGGACCGAAAAGCTACACTCTAATTCTCTCCATAATTGCTTCTAGAAAGAAAAAATAAGTATTCTTTAAAAAGCACAAAACTGTTTTACTATACTCTATTTATTTCAAGACCTTCATAGCTTACTTATAGAGTAATATAGCATTTAAAGATTTTAATAGAACTAACTGCATCACCTACCAGTAGCCAATTATGTTATATATTTTCAGATAAAATGCCAACCCTACTGAAGCCAACGTATTTTGTATTGACCTCAATACAATCATTATTCCCTCTTCAACACTAAGTCTGAAAAATCACTACACATTCCCAGTATTTTGAGACCAAAACCTATTTAATACGCCTACCTTGATAGAAAGGTTTTCTCAAACAGATGGCTGGTAGATCAAAATATATTCTATACAGAAAAATGTCCAAGTTTATTACAAATATGATGGACCTCCTACCAGGACATGAAGGACTTGGAACACATTACTATTTTTTTGCACATTAACACTGCATTTTTACCAATACAGTTACATCCAGATGTCATAGTTCCATTAGGTCAAACTTTTTACTAGCTCCTTGCCACACGCACGAAGTATAAATACTCAAGTGAAAGCTTTATATGCAGGAAGTATGAACTTGTCCATTGCCCCAGCATGGTCCCAGCTCTGCGGCAGTAACCACCAGAGGCAGATGTGAATATGCTGGCAAGACAGTATGCTCTCAGAAGTCTGCCCACCCATCAGAAATCTGTCTCATCCTTCCCCATCAGCCTCAAAGCCTCTCTCAACATGGAAACCTCCCTCTTCATCACACATGGTTTTGTATAGATCTATGATTTGTATACTGATAGTGTATGCTGAGTGCTAAGGTTTTGCTTTCCATCCTAGACTGGGGCATGTTATTAACCACAAAGGTACTGCACAAGTGACTTAACATCTCCCACTCCTTTGGCACATCAGAGAGATCAATAAAAATATATTTAGACCAAGGCTTATTTCATGTCCTTCCAGAATCCTTCACTATTTACAAATATGATGCAAGGTTCTTATTTTTTGCCACCAAAACATCTATCGATTTTACTTATTTTAAAAGGACAGACATAGATCAGTTTGACTAGTTAAAACTTGTATTATGCACAACACATATATTCCCTAAGATAGAAAGGAAAAGCAAGTGTTCCCACTTAAATGTTTCTCTACGATATTTTACATTTTCAGTACTCAAAAGTTTTGTGGTTCTTGTGGTGGGCAAAGCCAGTGGTCAGTACTTCAAGTAATCATTGCTACACTTACTATACAGCTTCTTATAGAATCATAGAATTGCAAGGTTGGAAAGAACCTACAAGATCATCTAGTCCAACTGTCCTCCTATCACCATTACTACCCACTGAGCTACTAAATCATATCTCATAGCACCTCATCCAGAGGCCTCCTGAACACCGCCAGGGACAGTGACTCCACCACCTCCCTGTGCAGGCCAGGCCATTTATACTCATTTTCACTCCTTTATCTGACTTACTTCCATTGCATAACCCAATCTATAATCTGAGAAAATAGCAAGTATAAGCAAGAAGTTTCTGAAACGACTTATCACAGATTGTAACATAATTATCACCTTAACGGAATTTGTAACTCGATGTTTGAAATGATTGCATTAAATCTATAGAGGATAACAATTACACTGAAATATAAGAACCCACTGGTGAATCAGTCATTAAATACATAATGAACTCTTTCAATTCACATGCAAATCTTAAGCAGCAAACTCATGAGCCTGTTTTTCCATGTTCAGATCTGAAAGCACATGTTGCACAATACTTCACCTGAGCCTTATACTTTTCCCATGCAATTACTAATCTAAATTGAAATCATTTAAATAATATTATCAAAGCATCTCTTGTATTAAGACATGAACCACACAATTAGGATTTGTAATCTGCTGTGGTTTTTTTTGGGGGGGGAATACAAAGACCCCTTTACTCCATTAAAATCAGTTCCAAAAAAATCAAAATACACAATTCATCTCAAATATGTGAATATGTTATCAGTTAGGATAACAGAATGTAAGCAGTCCTTAAATATTATTTTAAAAAATAGAAAATACAATCTTGGCTAATATCCTGGCCCTTTCTCAGTGAAGTTTATGACGTGATAAAGAACAAGAGAAATGGAAGAAGCCTCTAGATAGCTGTGGAGTCTGTAATACATCTACTCTCTACCAGATTCCTGCCACATTTGCTCTATACATTAAATAGCAGAGAAGCCCTCTAAGCTGTCACCACTAAAGCAGGTGAATCTTGGGGGGGGGGGGGGGAAAAAAAATAAAAATTAAAATATTTTTAAAAAAAGCGGGGGGGGGGGGGGGAGGAAAAAATAAATCAATCAAAATAACTGTAGCCTGCAATGTTTGTATCTCCAGTTCCACAGAATTAGACTGTCATTGTTGGTAAATTCCTCGTCCTGAAAACACAGAGGAAAAATACTTGAAAGATATCTATAAGTATTGACGGAAGCACAAATCAAAGAAAACTTGTTTCCATGGAATTACGTTTCTTGCTCCAAAATATATCTCTTTTAACATTTTTTTAGATATACAAAATAATCAGACTGATATTCTTGGATGCAAAGAATGCATTATTGATTAGGAGAATATGCAAATGCTTGATGAGAAGAGCTGTTTATCTGAAGGGGCACTAAGATCACACTAGGATCATACAGGACAAGCCCTCTTATGACCTCACCTCCCTAAATGCAGGTTACAGTGATAAAATCACCTTTTTCACATCAGAAATCTAAAAATGGGGAGAATGGTTGGGAAGAGGACCTAAGATGTAAAAATGCCACCAGTGTGTCAACAGACATTGCTAATTAACTGTGTGCATATTCACACAATCCTCTTCAAAACATGCATCAGAACAATAGAGATTAACACGCAGATAGGAGTATCAACTGGTAACACATTTCTATTTCAACCTTTTTCCCCTCTTCATCCACAAGCATTCAGCAACTGCTTGCTTAACCCCAGTAAGAACAAAGCCCATTAAAATCATCTGCCAGCCTCCACACAAACACCAAATGAAAAACATCCATGACACAAGGCTGGAGCTCAGGCAACTTATGCTTGCTAACTGCTGCCCCAGTGTGGTGCATAGTTTCAAAAACCCAAGCACTTGAATTATAAAGAAAAAATGATCCTACGATAAATTCCCTCATATTTCTTTATGTTTTTTCTTTCATTCATTTTGTTATGTATCTACGTAAATATTAGAGAATGCTGTGCTTACCAAACATTGCTACTTGTCACATTTCTCTTATACTGGAAAAGAAGTCCCTCTCAAACACCATTTTCTTTTATTTCCCTAGTTCAGCTGTTGGTTAGCTTACTTTAGGCTTGCCAAGCCAAATACACACATTTACACACACACACACACAAAGCAATCGAGGATTTGGGAAAAGCAGGTCTGCACAACAGAAGAAAAAAGCTGGAGAAGATAATGGATCATGGGTCCACAGCAAGTTATATGTCACAGAGACAAAGCAACATCTAGATCCACTATGAACAGACACCTGAATGGGAAACAGTTTCCATTGGACCAGCATGGTATATCATACGTGGGTTTCTATTTTAAATAGTTTCTATATCCCAAAAATCAAGTATACTAAACTATACTATAAAATAACCAGCCTAGACTGCTCCAAATTATTGTATCAATGAAACAAAAGTTGAATATAATGAAATTTAAATGCATCAGGAATTCAAGCATCAGTCCATTACTACGTTGTATTAATACCTGTCAAGTAAGCTATCAGGTGCAGCTCTTTCTCCTGGGAAACTACTACTCTGGCTAAACATGTGAACAGACCTGACTTCCTTTCTCCCTCAAGGTACTGTAACTACACCCAGTTCTTTGCTAAATCATGGCCACCCTTTTCCTATCATCTCCACAGTCTTTTCTGTTAAATTACTATGGAAGTAATTGATTCTTTTCAAAAGCCCTTTTCAACAGCCCTAAACAATGCTCCTTTCCAGTTCTGTTCAAACAAAGAATAAGAAGGAAAAGACAAAAAGTATAAACGGATGTATGTTTTCTTTTACAGTTACATAGTCTACTATGCAGCAATCCATGCATTTATTGACTCTGAAAATACTTGCTACAGTCACAGAAAGTCAGCAAGCCTGAGTTACATGAGATGAAGACATGTGGAAATGGATTTTATGCTGGATTTGTGCTCCTGGAAACTCTAATTTAACACCAGCACAGAGAGATAGTGCATGACTCAGTGCAAAGTCTGTTGGTCAATGCCAGCCTTACATATGCATACGAAGAGCAAGGTCTGTAGGATGTCCAAACAGCTTTCTGAGGATGGCAGCTAACTCAAAACAAGTGTAAATGAACTAGGAAGGTCCCTCATGGTATTCTCCACCCAATAGTGAAATTCTGATCTCCATTAGCGAGAACTATTGGTGACAAGTGGACAGTTGGACTGGATGATCTTGTAGGTCTTTTCCAACCTTGGTGATTCTATGATTTATTTGCACACAGTTGGCTCGTGCCTATCACCTCCTAGACTGCAGAAGACCACCATCCAATGAACTGTACGTTACATACATTGTGTTACAAAGAAATCATATTCCAACAGACAGTATCACTCAAAAAGTACAGAAATCTTTGTGTGAGGTGCACAATGTATGTGCATTAGTTATGCAGTAACAGAAGACTGGAATGCAAGACTCTTGTCTTGCATCTGTTGTAAAGGTCAATGTCACAGATGGACAAAAACCATGCTCACATAAAAGGTTTCATGGAACACCCACTCCCAACTAGAAAAGCAAGCTAAGATTTTGTTCAGGCTGATTTCTTCATAAACGATTAATAAATATTACAAATGCAAAGTATTTAATATTGTCTTTAAAATAATGTTTAAACTCTTCTTTCCTTAGTAGACCTTCACAAAATCATTGAGGTTTTATCTGTACTTCTCTACTTCAGCTAATTCCCAAGAGAGTATCTGATGTCAAAAGTTGCAAAAACTGATTTTACAACAGGAGAACAGTGGTGACCTTCTTAACTAACTTAATATGCCTGGGAAAGCTCTAGATAAAATAATCTCTCCTTCCTGTAATTACTGGGAAATCTGGAGGGAGGGAGGGAGGAAAGAAGTACTGTAATTTTAAACTATATAAATGCTACGTGCCCTAAACTCCACAACTAGTTTTTTGTTGTTTTTTTTTCTTTTTTAATTAAAAGCATACCACAATTAAAGCAACAGGGGAAAAAAAGGAAAATGACCAGAAGCCCAAGATGAAACAAAACAACTGGAATAAAATAACTAACACTTTGAAAAACACAGAGAAAAGAAGTGCTTGTGTACTGTGTTTCCTTTCTATGAGGCCAAGAAGATGCAACTATTCAGTAACACTTGAAAGGGGAAGGGAAATCTCCACCTCCTTTGCCATGCATGTGCTGCTCAAATCACAGGCATTGTGAAGTGGCAGTGTGTCACTCACAGCTACTAACCAGGTACAGGGAATTCCTGTTCTCCCAAGTCAATGTCCAACATCTACACCGGAAATTTGTGAAAGAGGAAAATGCAAGGAAAATTAAGTTGGAGTCTGTTTCTCAAATACATCCTTTGTTTTTTGTAATTCTGTATGCCCTAATCAAAGCTTGTATTCAAAAAGATTAGAGTCCCATCCGTTCGTAGAAAAGATTAAGAACTATCTCAAAGTACCAAAGCAAAAACAAACAAACAAAAAAAACTCTTCCCATAAAATACTTGTAACTTCAAAACACAGTAAAGGAGAGGAGGAGAGAAGATGGCAGCAGGGAAGAATATTTACTGTTTTGTTTTTTTTTCCCCAAAATATGATCATCAAAAAATACAAAGAAGCAAACCTAATTAGTTTTCCTCTAATTATCTCCACCACCACCAACCTCTCTCTTTTTTTTTTTCCCCAAACTGAATATCAAACAGTTATATTCAGGACACAGACCAAAGTTACTTCATTTCAGTTACAGGACTCTTCTAGCTGAATCGCAAGAAACTGCAATGCACAAGTACAAAAATACCTACTTCCAATAAAGCACTTTTTGGCAGTGCAAATTAGATCAGCTCAAGGTTTCTCCAATGTCACACAACACAAATGCTCCAGGAAGCTTCCCTCCTGCATTGGAGTCATCTGATCTGCACTTGTGCTTGCCAGGGCTTCGCTAATGGCTATTTCCAGCCTTTGGCTTCCCACTCCCATACCCAGCTGTGCTGATCTGCTCTTGTCCTTATGCTCTCCTTGAGAAAAAGCCAGCTCATCTTGGTTGTAAGTACCTAGCAAAAGCAAGCCCTGTCATGAGTCTTTTTCCAGCAAAATATATAACTAGGAAAAAAATGAAGGAAAAAAGAAATATCCAATTTTTCAACACACCTATATCTAATGGGAAAAAACAAGAGGAGTGGTCACACCAAAACATCTCAGTGCATATGGCCTTACTTGAGGCTGTGCACTGAAATATCCATGTATGTCTTGCACAGTATTTACTGATGCCAAAAGGAATTAGAGGTGATTGTTTCCTTGTCACGGTGTTATCTAAGGATCTGCGTCCGTGACAAGGGGGACAGGCCTGGAAAAAGAAAGGAAGAGAAAAAGAAGGGAAAAAAATTGCTGGCAGGTAGGGGCCGGCCCCAAGCGGTCCGGCAGCTAAAGCAGCAGGGAAGCCGCGGACGAACACCCTGAGGAAAACAAAGGGTAGAGGGGAAAGGTAGGGAACTCATAGACGGATCTAAAACAAAACAGCGGCACCAGTCTGAGGAGGAACAACTAATTTTACTAAATATATTGAAATTGAGGCCAGTAAAATCAGAACAGAGAGAGTTTACAAACTGAGATTCTTACACAGTAAACTGCAGGAGGACCACGTGCTTCTCCACCGGGCAGGAAGGAACAGACCCCACGTCTGCCAGACGGCTTCACCATCCCCTCTAACGCAAAGACCCCTGGGGAGTGCACCTCCTCCCCTCCCCCTCGGAGGACCATACACCAAAAAAGGCAGCTTGCAGTAACCAGGGAATTTACTCTTTAACTGCCAGTGCTTTACATGATGTTATGATGTGGAATACCGACAACAAAAATCACAAAACCATGACATTTCTTTATAAAGAATAAGTAAGACTGCAGTTACAGATCAGGTGGCAATCACAAAATTCAATATCCTTTCCCATCCAATTTATATGATTTCTTTGAAAATTACTGTTTCCAGCAACACCACTATTAATCATCACACTAAGATTCAAGTTTGCATCTTCTTCTCCCTCACACAGCTATTTGAAAATGAGCTTCAGAATTCTCTGCAACTGAGGGAAGTCCAATAATTCCTGTTCCCCTAAATCCAAGTATATGGATAGTGCTACTGAGCCAAAGAACATCAGTAAATGTTAGAGGCAAAAGCAGGAAGTTAGTTGGAAGGGATTTAAGCCGATCGCTACCTGCCCATACGTTTTCGTCCAATTTTATTGAGTGATTTCTAAGCAGGAGAAGTGCCAGCTGAACAGAAGGACCTGAAGCAGGCAGGTCACAGCCACCCCACTTACAACTATTATGTCCAGTTGTTAAGGGAAGCTGTCAGCTCAGATTATATGGCAGTACCAAAAGGAAAATGCATCACTACCAGTCTGGCTGCCTTGTAATTTTAAAATACATACAGAGGGAACTGCATGTGTATCATTCTATTGGAAAATGGTACCACTTACACCCCATGCAAAATAATTTACATTCCAAAAATGTTTGGCCATTTACTGGTTTTCTTTGGAAAAAAGGTCATGAATCAACGGAGGTATTAGCCTTCCCTAATTTTACAAAGATTAATCTATTGATGATTCTAGCTATTACTTTAGCCTTTCATATGCATTTCAGCATTTTGCTACAGCAGTAGAGAACAATCATGTCCCAAAACTTCACGCAGTATACAATTAATGACTATTTAAAGTATTTTACACAGGGAAAAAACAACCAAGTATCATCCAAACAGTTAAAATACAAGAAAGGAGCTCCAGCACTAAATTCAGCTAGAGTTTTGCCAGAAACTTCAATAAAACCAAAGAGGGAAAAAAAAAAAAAAAAGACTAAAGACCACCAGCCTGGTCACACCGATTCCTTTGCCCACCTAAGCTGCACAGCCCTGGCCCTGTTGCACTGCAGAGGCATGCAATACAAACAATCCAGGACAGGAAGACAGGCAAGAAAGAGCAAGCGCAAACAAACTGTTTAGACATCCCAAGAGAGAAGAACTGCCTGCACCTTTCCTATGATGATGATTTATTTACATCTGAAAGCTAAGTTAGCTTTTCCCTGTGCTATTTCACATGTTCAGGTCTAAGCCTGGTGATTAGAGAAGGCTGGATGGAAGCATCAAGTTATTTTGCTGCTGCAATACTGAAACAACTGCTAAAGAAGTCAGAGGGCAGCTTTGCTGTGCTGGTGCCAAGCTACTCTCCTGTTATTGGAGCACTGCATCTGATTTAATTCCTGAACTTCTTCATCAAATTCCTCCTAGTTTCAGACAAAAAAAAAAAAAAAAGCAGTTAAGGCTTTAACTATTTTCAATATTTTCTAAACATTTTGTTTCTCTGGCCAAGTTCATACAATCCTAAACTGAAAGAGGCTATGAATTAAACTTAGGAAGTGATTGGATCAGAAGTTTTGTTTTTTGAAGTTCAATAAAATCAAATAGAAATAATAAAATTCTAAAAGATGCAGTCACTGAGCAGAAAATGTAGTAAATGGGGAGGAACTAGCAAAGGTACAGTTCCTCCAGTGGAAGCAGTTATTGCTACTGAAGTCAAAAAGACCAACTCCTTGATGTGATGGGGGTGGGGAGAAGACTGCCTTCAAACACTCAAAATCGCTTGCACTTTTCTTGATATCTCCACTGATTTCAATGATGAGCAGACCAATTAATTTCAAATGAGGTGTGAATGTTTTGCTGGAGAAAAACAAAAACCAACAGCGAATATAAATTGACCTAATAAAAACATTGTGTGCTTTCATTCATAGCACAAGCCTCTCCACCACTTTCTTCTGTTACCTTAAAAAAAAAAAAAACAGACCTGTTTCTAGCACATCTTTGTCAGCAGAATAACATCTACATTAGTAGATGAATGTGCATTAGTACTTCAGTCCCCAAAGCGTGTGCTTTTGAATCTCCCAATTGTTCTCATTTATGATGTTTTGATTCACACCATGGATTAGTCCGGGAGCACAGGAGTGATGCTGGAAGATGAACTCCAGGACTTGCCTAACGCACTCCAACTGCTCGTGGCCTTCCACTCCACTGAAGCGAACAAGAGTTAGCATGAAGAAAAAGCCCTGGAAGTCCATAAGTTGTGCACACTGAGCTTCTGATGCTCTTGCTCTATGTTCGCATGCAAGCACGTATTACAAAAAAAACAATTTATTCTTGCCTTGCTTTATCACCTCATTCATCACAAAGGATACAGTATACTGTTTAACTATATTATAAGCATAACATCCAGCGTGTACCTTCTTATCACGGAGTAATATTCTGATCCTGTAAATAGCTCAGTTTCTCACAGACATTTGTGGCTGTGTCAGTATTAAAAGAAAATAAGACAGCATCATGGATGTGTAAAGTGAGGCAGTCAGCGTAAATAAATACGTACCCTCAGCAGACTGGGAACTTTACTTCAAGATTTACTAGATTTCTTCTTCTGATTCCTTAGACCTCGCACGTTTCAGAGCCAGTCATTGGTTTGGATAGTTACAATCATACCTCTTGGTATACTCATGGAGGGAGGGGATTTTCCTCCAAGAATCCAGTTCACGTGTCCCAGCACTGCCATGCACATCGCATCATTGTGCAGAAAGCAGGAAACAGCAACTGCCTTAAAAACTACACTATCTCTCTGAAATGAAATAAAATGTAGGTGCAGGCCAACTATGTTTATGGAACTTAAGCAACATCAATACTGTAGGCAATCCTGACTTCTGTGATACTTTTCAGCTGTCCTCTTTCTTGTCTGTAACCATAAGAAATGTAAGATGATTCAAATTAGTTTAGTGCAGAAAGAGAGCAAGCTAAGCTGAATCAATTCACTCAGCATTTCGCAGGCTAAAAGCATGCTCACATAACATGTGGCAACATTTAAAAGTCAAGGTAATGTGATCATTCTTACATCCCCATGATTAACTTTAACATTCTCCACTTATTGCCTTAAGAAGCATAAGAAGCTCTTTCCTGGTTTCCATACATCAGTGTGGAACAGTGAAGGCCATGTGGAAATGGAGAGAAACTAAAGCGATCTTCAGGCCATTCAGCAGGTTAGAAATACTTAAAACTACCCAAATGCATGTGTACATTATACACTAACATCACAATAAACAGAAATATCTGATTCAGCCATCACTGACCAGACAGAGTAGAAGACAGAATTTATCTCAGGTACTATATATTTTGATCAGTGGGACAGCAATAGAGGACCTTATTTAATGAGATGTCACTTACTGCCAACTTTGAGTAGGTTGTAATGAACATCTAACATGAGTGAGATACACAGTTTGACACAGGAAGAGGACAGGAATCACTGGTGCTGCAAAATGAAACAACAGATCTACAGCACACCTTATAAAATAAAACAATTAAAAGTAACATTTGAAATAGTTTAAATAAGCAAAATGTACACAACGTAAGCAGAAATCAAAACCAAACAACTGCTTTTTGTTCATATGAAGAGATCTGGGAATTCTCTATTATACATTGTATTAGAAAATCTTATGATTCCTCCCCTCCTAGCAATTTGAGCATATTAAATTATTATTCAGCACGCTTAATACAGCGTAAGGAAGACATTTCTTTTGTGGTATCTGACACCTTTAAACAATTAACATATTTAAGTACAGGCTGTGTTTCCAGGCAGTAAGTGGATCTAAGTATAAAATAATCAAGAGATGTCTTTCCTGTCAGTGAAAGGGCTGTAACATTAACGATGGTAACTGTACTGCATGAGAACTCCTCGCATTTCCCTTGAAAGATTCTGATATTTAAATATTTGAAAACATTGCTTTTTCAGGCCTCAAGAGGCAATAAAAATTTTTGAAAGATGTTGCCTCTTCACTGAATGTCTTGCTAAGTGGTTTTTTGGGTTTTTTTTTTTTTTGTGTGTGTGTGTGTGTGTGTGTGTGTGTGTGTGTGTGTGTGTGTGTGTGTGTGTGTGTGTGTGTGTGTGCTTTGAGTCTGGGTTTTTTGGGTTTTTTTTGGAAAAAAAATAGCTACTTTCCAGTTCATTTAGTTTTTCTACATACTTGGAGCGTCAACTTGATGAATGGCTCATATGAGTGCCCAGTATTTTACAGCTGACCACTTCCCATTTACTTACATATCAACAAGCACATCCATGTGGATGCACAGGGAGCACACAATTACCAAGCATATGGTTATTATGGGCATCCAGAGAGACTACTCTTCTGGGAGATGAGGTGGAGGAAAAAAAAAAATATGGGAAACTCTCCAATTAGGTTTGACATAACGGAGTCAAACATTTCACTATCTTTTCTTAAACATGCATACATGCCTTTCAGAAAACACATTTAAGCACTATTAATTTTTCAGTATATGCTTTTTGGATTTAGAATGGATGTAAGGATAAAGTCTTTTTTTTACAATAAGGGTGGTGAGGCACTGGAACAGGTTGCCCAGAGAGCTAGTGGATGCTCTATCCTTGGAGACACTCAAGGTCAGGCTGGATGGGACTCTGAGCACCTGATCTAGCTGTAGGTGTCCCCATTCACTGCAGAGGGGGGGTTGCACTAGATAGCTTTTAAGGGACCCTTCCAACTCAAATGATTCTATGATCTTTGAATATCTACTTTTTGACTTTGTACAGCTCACAAGTCCAACAATAGGAGCAATTTGCAATGTAGCTCACTATGTACCCAAGCAAGGCTCATGCTGCCACAGGTCCTTGGGATGCACTCAATAAATGCCCAGGGTTGCAGATTTCTCTCAGAAGTCTGTTTTTCTGGCAATATGCATGCTGCTCTCTTTCAGCTAATGAAAGCTTGATATGCCTTAGCATTTTTAGCAATGCTGCTTAAACAATCCATATGCTCCCTTCCTCGTTACCAGACAAATCCCCCCCCAAACTTCCACCTCTTCCCTTCAAAAATCAAGTTTTTATTACCTTCGTACATCTTTTTGTTATTAAAAACAGCTCAGGTCTTTGAGAAATACACATCTGATTAAATATTCAGTATCATGATGGAGGGTTTAAAACAACAGACTTAAGCACTGTATCCTTATCCAAGTAAGGGCAAGAAAATTATTGTAAGAATATTTTAGAAGAGACATCTTCATTTTCACATGACCAACACCTGCTCATTTAGGTCTGAGTAAACAAAGCCTCCACCACAGTGATCATATTATGAAAGGAATAGAGGCAATTACAATGTATTTTTAATAGATATACGTACCTGCATGTGCACACACTCCACACTGAGCCTACTGCTCCAGCCTATTGTTAGCAAAAGCAATACTGGTAATAGCCATGTCTTCATTTAGAAATACAAAAATCTGAGTTCTCTCTACTCGGGCTTTGGGATTTGTCCCACTTGTAAGTGCTCACAAGAACAAATGCAGTATTATAAGCAGAGAAACAGAATAGCATAAACCATTTGTACTGTTCTCTCTCCTACAAATCTAAACACAAAAATTGTCTTGTTTTCCAAAATCAACTAAATGCCAGCTGCAATGATATAATTAAATCCATACTAAATCTAACAAATTAACGAGCAAAGTAATCAAGGCTGTGTTTGAGACCTTATTCCTACTATGCAATCAAAAACACTTCTTTACTTTCAACCAAAATAAACACCCAAACAAAAGCTCACAGCTTTAATTCATGTTTTCTGATTGACAGTTAATCTATTTTTAAGATGGCACCTGGTTTTCAGAACTTGCAAAGATCTGGGATAAGAAATAGAATAAAGCTCAAAAAATAATTAAAAAAATGCAATAGTATGGAGGTACAGACAGAAAGGAAAAGTGCAAATAGAAGAGGTGAGAAAGAAATAAAGCAGCAGTATGCGACAGAGGCCACAGTAGAGAACTGTATTTAGCAAATTATCTTTCATTTACAGGTCATGGCACAGTTGGCAATCTCTGCCTCCCCTCTCCCTCCCCCCCAAAAAAATGGCTATAAAAGAAATGAAATAGGCGTAAAGAAAAAGGCAGCAAGAAAGATAACTGTATGATCTAAATATATATATATGGGAATTGATGTCCAGCAGAAGTAATCATTAGCCCTTCTACTTTCTTCAGCTACTTCTGAAATCCACAAAAAACTTGTCATCAAAACCATTTGTCATCAAAACCATTGCTTAGAAGACAATCCCAGCACCTCCAGGATTTTTTTTTTTTAAGTGCCTAAGCATACATATTAACTTGTCATCATGGCATTTGAAAGTTTAATGACATTTCCCTTCCGTTCTTATAATTGCTGAATTCAGTACTCAAGTGGGAGGTGAAAGCAATGCAGCCCTGCTACCCAAATTGGCTCACTAGCCAGATGCTTCAGCCCCACTGCCCAACCAGCCTCCCATTTATCCAGTCCAGTACTTCTCTTCTGTAAAGTTCAGTTTCATTCCACTTATATCTGCCATTTTAAAAATTCTATCTATGAAAAGTGACGAAAGAACCCCAAGTCATGGTAGACAGTAAGTGAGATGAGTGACAATCTGGTCAGAATGGTAAAATTCAGAGACCTAAATTGTACAACTGCTTAAGAATCAACAGTGAGATCCAAGTTCAAGATAAAGCAAACATTTCCAAATATTTGCAGTGAAAGAAGCAAATTTGACAACTGTCTTTCAAGGAAAACTTCAGTGGATTCAGGTCATCTCACTAAACAGAAAAGGAGATAAAGAGGGTCAGCCAGAGCAGGCTGGGGCTCAGAGAGACAGGGCACAAGATGGAAACATCTAGTAAGGTTCCATTAGAACAGTGCAAGGTCACAGTAAAAAGAGCCAGTCAGATTTTCCACAGATGGCATGGGGAAAAAGGGATGGAGGTGAGGATAAAACAAAGAGCAAAAGGGGTCAGAAATAAAACACAGTTCTGCCTCTGTGTAGAAATGCTTCATATTAATTACTATTCTTCCACAAGGAAAGGAACGTATACAGACACATGCATTCATTACACATGTATGTGAACTTTGAACAATTATTACTGGAGAAGAAATAAATTTGTCAGCTCTTGACAAGAATCACATTTTTCTTACAAAAACACAAACAAACCTATCTTACAAGTGTTACAGGAAGAGATTTATTTAAGCACCTTCCTAAGAAATGGAAAGTTAGACTTGGTATATCAAAAGCAATTGAGAAGTTACACCACAACTAAGGACACTAGAAAAAAAAAAAAACAATAAAAAGCCACACCAATACCATTGCCAAATGCTGCATTAGCAGCAAGGTATTTAACGAGTGGAGGAGGAAAATAGGGATGGGATAAAAATAGGATAAAGTGAGCGGTCCCAGAGATGTTAATGAGACTATGTATAGAATAAGCACGTCACTATAAATACAGACCACATGATCCACCCCCAGATATCTGTACATCAAGGGACCATTATAGCAACATCCAGAGTATTCTTACAGTTTCCACTTATGGTCTACATGGAGCTGTTTTGATAGACTCAGATTTTAATGCTGGAGTGAGTTAGAAAAAAAAAGCCTCAGTATAATCAAGACTAGAGGAATTGATGTATGAAGAAAGAAGAAAATAGCTGGAATGTTCCAACCCTGCAAAGATGTAAGTAGTGCAGATTCTTACAGCTTACAAATATCTGAAGGACATATAACCTTCAAGGAGGGATAGCAATTAGTATAAAATGGGCTTAGCTACAAATAATTGAGGGGAAGGAGTTGCAAAAATAGTAAGCGTATTAGGAGTTCGGACTTTTTAACTACAGAAAATGCAATAGTAGTTATGAAGCATCCTACATAAATATACACACTAGTTCCTCTCACACAGTGCAGAGGTAATCTCTTCCTCCCAGAGGGCAGTCATGACCTTGACAGACATCTCTTAACACATGAGTTGACCAAAAGTCCTTCCACAACTTTTTTCCTTGGAATGACGATGCCTTCTATTCTCAATCAAACTGCAGAACAGATTTGCATGGGAAAACAACCACATTGAGTACTTACGGCTATTCACTTGGATAAAGATGTTAAAGTGATTACAGCTAATAAAAACGCTATTTCTAAACCTCTAAAGTGATATTACAATTCTGATGTACCATATGGTTTTGGTGTATTTATACCACAGTGAGCTCCTTGGGGCCTTTTTCATGTCAGCTGTGACTGAGGAGTGCACTGGGCACATGTGGCAGGTTTGGGTGGCAGGCGACCGCTGCAAGCTGCCTGCCCATCCAGGCTTCCCCACTGCCATGTTTAAGGAGTTATTTCCTCCAGAATTTCAGTATTCTTTCCCAGTCCCAGTAATCAAACATTGGTGTATCTGGCAATAAATTATACAAAATTGCCTGAAGAGAGACTGTTTTGCCAGCAACAGCAGATGCTATTCTAGAGGTCCATGTTTCATTTACTAGAACCCCATCCACTTGCTAACAGCATTGAGCTCCATCAAAATTTCTCCTGTGTCATCAGGAATTCAAATCTGCTCTGCAGTTCCCCAAAAGCAAATGGGAAATAACACTGAATGATACGCAATAATACACATGAACGTCTTGTAACATCAGACCTATTGTTTTGACGGATGGCAGGAAGGCCTTTGAAGAAGTTGGGCATTATATATCTTTCATTCATAGATGGCTGCTATATTAATATTTGTTACTTATCTTCATTTTTTCACTGAATTACGTCATGAAACAGAAGAACAGTTACATTAACCCTATTGTAACCCCGACATTTTGTGGAAAATGGGGCCTATTAGTAATTAAGCTTAAAAGTGGAGGTAATAGTGCTCTCCACTTCACTGACAGCACTACTCATTGTGCATTTATAGCTAATACAAGGACCCTTGACAGGGGAGAGAGAACTAGGCAAATGCGTTAGCAACTGTGAAAATGAGATAAAAGCTACTGACTTTGTAACCTGTAATTCGCCAAAAGCTTTTTCTTCATTTTTTTTCCTCGAGTTAAACACATACTTTAAGAGACAAAAGGTCCATTTTTTTCCTCTCAATGCACACATGTGAGACTCATTAATGTTAATTGGATTTATGACTGCCCACTGAAAAGAAAAGGAACCGTAAAGATTTCATGTTTGCAGAGAAACAATCAGAGGAACAATTTCTTGTGTGTCTAGCTGATGAAGAGATGAAGAAATAATGGATGAATCATTTTACATTCTGATTCAAAATTCTTAAAATAGATGAGATGAAAACACTGATTTCTGCAAGGGTCATATTCATGTGAAGGATTCTTTCTAAGAATCTGGTCTGAACACTCAAGTGTATCTGTGCTTCTAATTACCTAACTCTGAGAATAAATCATGGTCTCTGAATTGCAATTATACAGATTTGCAGCAGTAATTCAATTTGGCAGGTGTAAAATACAAGTGTAATTCCTCTGTCCTCCCTATAGTCTTCAAAGAGACACTGAATTTGAGCCATTTGATAATTTCTTCCATATTGCAGCTTTCACATTCACTATGCATCAAACTTCTGACAGATCATTTGGAAGGCGATTATACATGGCTACAGTTACTCTACCAATCAATTTCAATATAAATCCAACATACATCTCTTGACTCCACTGTGGTGTAGCTTTAGCCACTACTTGATCCACCAAGACCAAAAAGCTTCAAAGCAGGATCAAAACCTCTATTTGTGATGTGAGTAAGGGAGAACACAGTGTCTTCATGTCGACACACTTGCTCTATATGGACTTCTCCAAAGCTGGTCTTCTACTCAGCCTCCCATTCATTTGATGGGATTATCTATTTGTCTGAAACAGTCCCTTCTTACAGAAAAGAGAGAAAAGGCTTTGACGCTTTCCCTCAGGATCATATTTAAGAAAAACACGGACAATAAGAACATTATAAGAAGCTGTATTATATGTCACATTTTAAGAAGTTAATACGTCTCACCGCTGTGTTAAAAAATAGGTCTGAATGTAGACAAAACATATGTATTTTATGCGTGCGTATATACATATGCTTGCATCTATGCATAAAACAAAGACATCCCACAAACAAACTGTACCTACTGTATGATGGGATGCAAAATATCTGGCCAATTTCCTGGAAATACTCAAGCCATGGAAGCCTACACTATCCATCCCACAGTATGAGAGCTCTGTGAGTTGAAGAAGCTTGCCTGAGTTTTTTCCCTGATTTTTCCTCTGCTATATTCTGCATCTCCTGCAATACAGAGGAAAAAAAATGGCTATGCACATCAGAATTGGACTGCTGCACCTGGTTACTATGCACTGAGCAAAAGGATTGGCACAGGAGCATTCCTAATGCTTTCCTAGATATCTATACCTGCACAGCAGACTGACCTATATTTAGAAGAGCAAGATCAACAGATGAATGAATAGAGTGTAGAACTTGAAAGTTCTTCTTGCTTCTCACTTCAAAAGCACATAAAAACTTTCCTCTCTGTTGCACAGTTGGGAAGACATAAGGATCAGGATAGGTTGTTGCTTCCCAGATTTCTTTGCCAATACAGAGAAGGCACCTGCCCATGATGATGACTAAATAATACTGGATTTCCTCATCTCTGTCAATGCCAGACAACCTGCATACAATCTCCCTAGATCAAACTGAGCATTTTCTATCTTGCCTCTGCATGATAATGTTCTACCAAAAACAAATCAACTTCTTTATCAATAGTCCTCCTGAGTGCCTTTTAAAAGCCTTTCCAAAATTAAGAGTATACTCGCCAGCACTTTTTAATATGAAAAAGTGTAATCAATAAAATACTGCTGGTAACTCAGATGATTTACAGGAGGTGGGGGGAATTAAATATGAATTAGTTTGGAAGAGTTCCGAGTCCATCATCTTTCTTAATTATAAATTGGGTCACTGGCTATGAATTGCATGACTCAGCTCAGGAATGCCTGAAAAGAAATCATCAGTAGATTCAACAGTTGCACTTGATTTATTTCTAGGAGCTACAAGAAGCACTTTATTTTGGACCTCTGATTGTTTAGGAGATCCCCAGAGAAAGCTGATGACGATGCTGCTCCTGTCAGCTACACATCAACTGAGATGAGGGGAGAAGAGAGTACCCAGTAATCCCAAAAAGCTGTGAGCAGAACGTGACAGTGACATGCCTTGCTCCCCAAAGAACCTCCTCACAGCAGAATAAATTAAAAGCCACTTTCCTACAGATGGAACTCAGAATCATGACATGAGTGAGGTTGGAAGGGACATTCAGTCTTGTGCCTTTCTTAAAACACTGCTGCACAGATTAAGGCTGTTCAGTCAAGTTCTGAGCCTTTCTAAGGATGGAGATCCCACAGCCTCTCCACAGCTTGACAGCTCTCAGAGTAATTTATTATTTTCCCTCGTACCTGATCACGGTTTCTCATAGTCCCACATGGGCCCACTGCTTCCTTCCACACAACTCTGAGGTATCTGCCTTAGCAAAACCACTCCAAATCTCTCAAGTTCTTCAGCAAACAAAGCAGATACTACTACCACTGGCACAACAAATATGCTAGAAGTGAGAGGCAAAACTTAGCCACCGAGCTATAGTTATTCTCCATCACTGAATCAATCTCATCAATTATCATAATTGTTTGCTATTATTTAGTAATTTCTCATTTTCTCTCTATTGGATAGTTCTCTTTCCTTTGCATACCTTCTTGTGATCTCCCCTCTCAGTGCACTGGAAAACACTGCTCTGCATGTTTACTTCTCTACTGCGATGCTGTGTATGTGTGTGTGTGTGTGTGTGTGCGCGCGTGTATGTGTTATGTACTCTAAAACACTAACTACAATTGTAAGAATAAGCAGAGCAAAAGGCTCTTTAAAATGAAATGCCTATCAAAAATCTGTTTCATTCAAAGTTGTTTACTGCTTACATAGAAGAACATAATGTTCTTTACGTAACTGCATTAAGAGTCCCACTTTTAAGCAAGTCTAAACTTTCTATCACTTGAACAATAACAAACATTTCGGAAAAATACAGTATTTTAAAGAACTACTGAAGACCATGGTCTAGCATGCTGTGCTGCAAGTACATAAGCAATCCAACATCTTACATATAAACTTATTTATGCCAGCTCTTTACTGACTTCATAACCAGAGCTTAACATCTACATAAACATTTTCCTATCATAAAAGTTTTAAGAAATAAAAATCAGAGCATCAACATAAATGTTACCTTCCAGTCTGCTGATCTGGAGAAGTGTATTACTGTAGCCACAAATACACTTGAAAATTCTTTCTTTTTCCAAAGGACATAACAGGTGAGCTTGCTCCTTGCCCACCCCAAGCAAAAAAACAAGAGCCTTGTTCCCAGCTGCTACCAACACGCTGCCCAGGTTTGTTCCCGTTGCTCTCCACTCCCATCTACACCAAGCATTCCTCTTTTCCAAGCTCTGCACCACAGCCAGGATTAAAAAACATAGGGAGGATGAAATGGCATCAGATTTACAGACCAGATACATATTGCTCATGTGCAAGTGACCCACCTAACAGCTCAGTGGCAGAGCTGGACAGCAGCTCTCCAGCTGGCATTGCAGAAAGGGAACCAGCACTGGCATCTGGCAAAGTACATCTGCCTCCTCCCAGCAACACAAACTTTATTTTATAGCATCATTATGTACAGCTTTTATTTATTTTTATAGCATTATTATTTTGTTATTATATATTATTGTAAAGCTTTTTGCTTTAGAGATTTAGGTTCAGGCTGCCTTCATCAGCAGCTTCACCGAACCACTGTTTATGTCAAAATGCCATACAGACTCAGGATTGTCCCTGAAGTTTTAATGTCAGACATTTTATGAAAATCCACGTTACTAAGTAGCAATTGATAATCTATTTGCTAATGGGTATTGCGGTCTGCTGCTAAAAACACTTTCAGCTGAGATTAAATACTTAGAAACTGCAGCTATTTAAACAGCGAACTTAAAAGAACGATTACATTCTGATACCTAAATCAATTTGTAAATCTATTCACTAAAAATTTATGAAAACCAATACAGAGTAAAAGAATCTGATTTTTTTTTTCCTTTTTAAATACAGTCTCAGAGACATAGATTCATTTTACTGTAGACGGACATTATCAGTAAGCTGGAAAGACAGAAGTTTTCCTATTCCGGGAAACTTCTCTATAGTTGGTGAAGAGGCAAACTCTACAAGACATTTTGCAATCAAAAGTTTTAAAGAGAAATACCTGGCCAAGACCCACGCAACCTACAGAATATGGCTGTGAGCTAGATGTGAGAAAAGCAGCGACTTGAAGATTGGAGCCAGCCTGGCCCCAGCAGGAGCAGCCTGATCACTCGCTATCTGGGGAAGGGAGAGTCTAAAATTACCACAATGACAAAAAAATTCATCTTCAAGAAATGCACATCAGCACAGTCAGACAAAAAGCCTGACCAGTTCAAATGATGTTTCTAAATCTTTTATACAAATAGAGAACACTGATGAGAGACTAAAAAAAAAAAAATCTCTCCCAGTTCCTCATGTAAATCTAACCATTTTCCAAGGCATCTTTCAAGAACCTGAAGTCAAAGCCCTGGCTGTTGGCAGACACAAGCAGGACAGCAACACTAAGCTGGAAAGCCAGGTTCACCTCCCAAGTCTTATTTAGGTATTTGCTCTTAGTAAAGTGGGGGAAGAAATTGCATTTCCTTTCTTACGATGCTATCTGCACAGCTACCAGAGGTTGGGACCTGCATTTCCATACTGAAAATATTTGGAAATGTGCTCTCTGAACTACTAAAGAAACAAGGCTGCCCAGGAATTCACATCCACATACAGCTTAGAAGCTAAAAAAGCATTCTGCGCCAATGGCGAAAGAAACCCTCTGCCCAGTCTGCACCCCCTGCCACTGCCAGTCCTCAGGGAAGGGGAACTGCAAATACATTTTAACAAAATAAATTAATTACTGTAGGAGTTTACAATTCAAGCTCCCCAATGCCTTTGGGCAGTTTCTTATCTCTATTGGAAAAACAAGGTTAAACACGACAAGCGTTATGCCTCCTTGTGAGTAAATGTTGTTTTGTTTACCTTTTGCTTTTTTTTTTTTTAAAAAAAAACAACATCAAGCTCCAGCTCATCCCGTAACAGTCTCTCTTGAGTGCCAGAGGAAGAGTGTTTGTTCTCTCTCCAAATATGCGTGGCAAAATAAAAGGGTCTGATTAGTGCTTGTTTATAGTGATAGGCCAAACACAGCTAAATTAGGAATGCTCACTGCCTCTCCCATGTTCACATTTGAATCACAAGTGAACAGAAAAAACAGCTCAGTTTCTCCAGCCACCAGGGTAAACAATCTACGCAATAAATAAGGCCATCATCATTATTAATTACATTAAGACATTAAATAATAGAAAATACCACAGATTGATTTCATGAAATTATCTAGTCCATCTCTGTATCCCAACATGCACCTATCCATCAGCTTTTCTTTCTGCAGGAACTAATTGTTCTCCTGGCATGTCTAAGAGCCCAGCAGAAAAAGAAAGTATTTTCACTGCCACCAGTCAGGGGCATCCAAGACCTTGCAGTTGACTTGGTCAAAGGCTCTGCTGGAAAACCCATTGTGCTAAGCTCTGACTGCTCTTCACCTCAGCGCCCTCCAGATCTGCTCCTCACTGGTGAGTGGTTTTATCGGCAGTGAATCCCTACTGCCAGCAGGCAGGAAGCAGCCCCTTCCCACAGCCCATGGGAGAGGTGAGGCTTCCAGAACTCCAACCGGCGCATTGAGAAAGCTCAGGACGAGGGTTTCAGAAGCTTTATGAATCCAAAAATATGACTGGTTTTGAATATCCAGAAACAAACTTGTGTTTTCTAGTTAGCGTATTCGAGCTGTGTGTTAAAATTAATGTTCAGTATCTCTGAGCTACAAGATTGCTACGGATATTTGCATCTGAAAATACTCAAGGCAAAGGCTCCTTATGCTTTAAAGCCTTGATCTGGAAAAAAAAACCTGAACAAGTGTACTAATTTAACCATGGTAATAGCCTAATTACATCCAACAGAATACCGATGTGTTTGAAGTTTACCATGCATTTAATAAGCTTTTACAGTACAAAAGCTCAGTCGTAACTCTACTTGAATCAGACTGTCCCAGTTTAAATCTGCTGCACATCAGAATCCAGCTCCTACTATTCTTTGGACCAGACCACGCGCTCCTATAGAGTCTGATGTAGATGAAAGTGTTGAGCACATGCTGAACTTCCAAAATTAAGCAGAATGTGGTGTGGTAAGAGGAACCACTGCAGGTGAACACTTTCTTCTACAGCTGAATTTGAATACTGCTCATATAAACCAACCTCAGCTTTGAGAGCTGTAAGGTAAAACACGAATAGCAGGAGTATTTCATTCTCACTGACTCATGAGGTTATAATAACCTCCTGTTCACCCAACCGAGAACCAACCCTGCTGAAAATGCTCTGAATCAGTGCTCTTACCTAGAGCCTTATACAATGCAAGGAGTCACTTGCATTCATATGAATTAATGCAAGAAGTAGAATAAAGAATACAGTTTTACTGTTACTTCCATGTTATTAAATTATTCCATTGTTTTCTCAGTGGCTGCTTCTCAATCATTACTTAAATGGCACTGATTAACTATTCAAATTAAATTAAGTTGATTTTGTTGCTGTTTAATGTTTTAATGAGTTTTAGTTTCATTCCTAGAAAAGGTTTGAACATCTTCATGTCCAACAATCAACTCACGGGCACAGAAAATACCAAAGACATACAGAGCTCCACAGGACACAAGACATAAAAGTAACAGGTGATATTTATTTCCTACTCCACCAAATTTCAATACATGGCTTGACTTTTTGCAAGTCACCATGCCACATAACTTCTGTTTCAAGTGTTAGACCCCAGGTGAGCCTGCGGCACTGATGCTACAACCCCTTAGATGCACGCTGCATATGTTAACACTGATTGCTCACAACTACTGTATGCAACTAAACAATTGCATGGTGTTCAGCTCAAAATGCCCAAATGGTTCCTTTCAGATCATGGAGGTGCAAACCTGCAATCAAGGATCGGTTGAGTGAGGTACCAAACAGCAGCTGCCCCACCTGCAGTTCCTGTGTTGGTACATAAGATCCTCAGATACTTATTGTTTGCAGCATAGAAGCTCTCTCTTATATATATCTTCCACATATATGCTTATAAAATAGATGTTTATGTCCACCACAACATGTTTACTTTAGTTGATCTGGAAATACAACTATATTCTACAAAACATAAAAGAAATAAAGACAACAGACAACCCAACCTGAACAACAGATGGCATTTTCAAAATACACAAGTGTAATCAATATCCGAACTCTAAAGAGTTTTTATAAAACTGTAACTAAGGCCTAGAACTTAAATACATACATACACACAAAAATATTCAAAGCAGCTTAGTTCCATAAACATAAGAGTATGAGGTAGCTGTTGGTAGTGGTGTTAACGGGTGTCCAACAGCTATTTAGACAGACCTGTGCTTATGCTGTATAGTCATGCTGGAGCTGACTTGGAGCCCTGAAGCTCTCCTGCATGGCGGCAACATGGAGCTGCTGTGTCTCCCATCTCCACAAGGCCCACCACACTGAGCTCAGAGCTGAACCAACCATGGCAGCACAGGTTCCAGTCTGAGAACATTTGTGCCTGTCACTTTTGGAGCAGGGACCACTACATATCTTCTGTCTCTGCAGTCCCCTGTGCACATACAGCTGAATGTACAGGTACGTATGTACATACAGACATATACAAAGAGTTGAGAGAGATGTTACTGTTGTACAAAACAACAGATTTCTGTGATCAGTACACTTGAAACTCTAGGCCTTTAATCAAGTACTTAACAGGGAAATTTTGATCTTACCCACTTTCCATCAGCATCAACAAGCCAGACTTAAGGTTGGAATTACAGCAGCCACTGATACCACCTAAAGGTCTCAATCTTTCCCTCACCTGCTTGGGCATGTAATAGGACATTACTTTTGATCACCAATGGAGAAAACGTATTTGTCCAATTAAAAGTGAATAGGCCTTCCACAGCCAGTTCTCCATCCCTATAAATCTTGATGAAACAGGCACAATGGGAGTACCTAGAGGTGAAATAGCAGGTATTCAGTCTCTAGACATGTCCCAGCTATTCAGAAGACCAAATTAAGTGCAATTGTTTCTGCTGACCAGCCCGAACTCATACACACAACTAGCACAATTTCTTGCTGTTTGGTTTATATTCTGAAAGACACTAAGGATTTTGCAAATCTGTGGCTGTGACTTCAAACAGCTGTTCTTTCACACAAGCATCAATACTTTTTGAGATTATCAACTGCCAAACAGCACATCAGAAAGAAAGATGAATTACAAAGGAAGACTAGTGCCATCTGACCTCGGTAACATAAGGCATAAAGAAGCACACACTAAGAATACGAAAACTTTAGGAGATCCTTAGACAAAAAGATGATATGTAGCAAAGGGAGAGGTATATATAACTGCTTCTACTAAGAAAAATAGGGAAAAGCTTCAAAGTCACTGAGTATGAACCCTGACAATAAATGGCCAATCAGGCCCACATTCATTGACTGAAATGCCAAGCAATAAGCATCATTACATAAAAACACAGAAGGGGCATCGGAACATCACCTTTGGTATGTTTTTCTGACCCCCATCCTAAGTTCTGAGTTTCTAGGATAAAAATTGCCTGCAACACAAAGGACAGGGAGTGATCTGTTCATGAACACCAACAAAACCAACAACATCCTTTCTAAAGGGCTGAAATTACATGAAGTACTTCAGCAGCAGATTAGCTATCATTATGAGATTACACCTATTTGAAGAATGCTTCAGATGGCAGGAACTGCCATGGGAGAAAATAAAGCCTTATTCAAGAGCCCAGATACCACCAATTTCTTTAAATAAAACTCCTACATTTTCCAAAGAAATTTATGCATTTAGATGCTATTCTTCCACATATGCTGAGCCTCCTTCACATCAATTCATAATTCCTATTTATTTTCCTGGTAAGGAGCAATGGATTATAATTGACTAAGTGTGCCCTTCATGCACTGAGCAGTTATTCAGGCCCATTACGGAGCGCTCACACTGCAAAGCTGTACCATCAGATAGTCAGAACCACACTAGATACACATTCCTTCATTTTTCCCCATCATCTCACTCAAAGCTCATTCACAAGCAGTTTTTCTCATTTAATAAAAGCATTTTTCATGGTAGTCTATTTTCCTCTGATTGCCTAAATGCACCCTTTGCTTCATTCCTTCTCGTGCCTTTCTCTTCCCTCCGTGCATCTTCTTTTGACTGAGAACTGGGGTCTTTCCCTTCTCCTATTTATTATTTATTTATTTCTTATCTTCACCCCTTACTCTCTTGTTTCTATCTCCCACATAACCCCATCTCAATTACCTACACTCGGTAGGCACTTCAGCTACACAAGACTTCAAGAAATGATCTGCCTGTGAATTCAAAAATAGAAAAACTGCAATTTCCCCCTTTTCACCCAAAAAGAGCTATCTGATCCTCTCCATTGGGATAGGTGAGGCTGACCTTCTCCACCTCCATGGGGAAGTTGTACCCCTCTCACCCCCTTCCCAAGGCTTAGCAGCAGGATGTTGGCTAGCTCTTGCACACTTGGCCAACACAGGGACAAGGAGATCTCAAAGTCATTAATGGGAAATTTGTGTAGAGGTTCACTTTTTTTTTTTTTTTTTTTTTAAACTCTTCCTCTTTTCCAAACAAAGCAGAAAGCACAAAGCTTTGTGCTTCATGTTCCCTGCCTGGTGAGCAGGGCCTCCTAGCTCTTTCTTCCCATTACCTTGTGGGAGCTTTGAACCAAAACTTTTTAAAGCTTTAAATTAAATGTGTGAAACAGAACACTGTCAAAGGACGACCAGGTAAGAATCACCTGCAGGGACAAACACATAGAGAAAAGTGTTTCTCATGTCCTCCTTTGGAGAGTGGGGCAGAAAGGAACAGTTACAGGTGAATCCCAGACTCCTCCAGAGCAGGACAACAGGCAAAAATCCTAAGGACCTTCCTCCCCAGAAACCTCATGAGCTCCAGTTTTGCAGACAGGCTAATGTTAAACCATTTAAAAACAGAAAATCTGTATTCAATCTTGCCAGGATGTTTTGGTGATACAAAAGCACATATGCTGTTAAGCATTTAAGCGCAGTAGTGAGAGTGGGGAAAAAAAACAAAAACCCAACTTCACCAGTTGACTAATGACCAGCACTTTCCTACTAGCTACAAAACTCTAGCAGAACACACAAAGTCTTATTTTCTTCTGGAGGATGGGGTCAGAGCTCCTCAACAGGAGCAAGGCTAACAAATGTGCTAAGTTCTGCACAGAGGCAATTCTACAGTGCATGAGCAAAGGCTGTTTTCAGGTTCTCCTCAGCTTATAAGGGAGCAGAGATCTTCAGAAAACATGGGTGAGGAGCACAGGTGAACACAGAGCAAATACTTGAAAGTGAAACAGGAAAGTGTGCCTGAGTCAGAGCTGCTCCAAAATATTTCTGGCTTTCAGATTCAGACATCATGGTTTTCATAGGCTTTTTCTAGGACAGAAGACACCAACAGCATGTTAAGAAAGCTGGCGTTGCCATTAGGATATATAGAGGCGTATTCTACTACTTTGTATTAGTAAAGATTTTCATCTTCATAAGGCTGAAAGCCTATCTACAGTAGAAGTGCCTAATCCTCCAAAATGACCTAACATTTGATTTTCCAGCAGAAGCCATCCGAAATCTATTTCAGTGCCTCTGAACTGTTCATTGGAGCTACCTAACCATGCCACATTGCAATTCAGCAGTAGACATGCCTACTTGATATCAGAACTCACCCAAACACTAGTAAATCTTGATGCCTGCATGCCTTCCATTTATTTTACAGTGAGGGACTTCATTATGCTTTTAACAGAGCAGACATCAAGAACTTTCCCTTTCTAAACTAGTGAAAACTTCATCAGTTATATTGCTCCCTGCCTACAGCAGAAGCTCTCAAAGGTAAGAGCTTTCAATGCTGTCTTCTTTCCCCACAAGCATCTATTCTGTCTCACTGAAAAGCAAGGCTGAGTTAGATTTCTTTCCAGCGTGTTTCAAAGCCTATGCAATACGTTTGTATGAAGTTTAAGAGAAGTCTCCTCAAACATATTTTTATAACTAATGTTTTCACCAAAAAATAAAAATCCAAACTCTTATATCAAGGAAAATAATAATAATTTTTAAAAAAGCGCTACTGAAACAGGATCAGTTATGAACTGCAAGATGATATGCAGTCCCAAAGTTACACCAGAGCATTCTCAGCCTTGCCAAACCTATCATGACTGAAATTGTTCTGTAGAGAGAAGGCGATGCTTCATGCAATTATTTAAAGTGTACTGAGTATTGCTACAGTAGGTCTTGGGTTAGCAGCTGTGACAGTGAAATATTACACACACATTGCCATCTCATGGATGCTACAAATATTTGTTTAAAATTCTGATAATGTACTTCCTCATAGAAAAGTAGGCAGAACCCACAGCACATAAAATTGTTGTAAGATTTACAACATGAAAGCAGGAACTTTACACTTGAAATCATCCAAAAATCTGCCTCGGATTCTCTCGTAGTAGTTACTATTTTTATGACTTGGCTCAGCCTTGCTTTAATCTCTTTATTTAGGAAGAAATTGCAAGCTTGCCAACTCCAGCAAATGTTAAGTACTTCAGTAAATTCCCCATCAATATAGGGTGTGCATTCGAGGGAACGGGAAGATGGGCAGCGAGCCCTGCTCCATCTCCTGCAGAAGGGATTTGGAAACAAGAGAGCGACGGCAGCACAGCTGAGCCCCGGCAGCCCCGACACCTCCTGCAGCATGACAGTGACAGAACAGTGCCCAGCCCATAGTAGTGCCCAGCCTCGTGTGGGCAGAGGGGCACGCGCTGAGCCAAGGTGTCCCTCTTTGTCGGGTGAAGTTCGGGGAGCAGCAGCATGGCAAGTCAGCACAACCCGCGGGAGGAAAGAGATGCTAAGGCAGCAACGCAGCGTGTCTGCACAGCAACAGGACTAATCCGCTCTGCAGCCATTCCTGAGTTACCTAGCCAGGTGCTCTTAACTGATTGATCCCTTCCAAACCTAGAGTTTTGTTTTTTAAATAACTTGGCAACCAACCAGCTAGTACAAATTCCTAGGGTTTCCAAAGCTGTTAGCAAACAAATGAAGCTTTGCATCCAAAGAGCCTGTATCTCAAGTAATCAAGTTTCTGCTCCTCACTTCACTTTTAGAATGGGACCTCCCTCTACCCCCGTGCCCAGGGCAATGCAAACCACCTGGTGACCAGCGCCTCGTCCCCAGCACCAGATACACACTGGCTGCATCCCTGGACAGCTTCAGCGCTCGCACCGGGGCTTCAGGCTGTCAACCCCCGGGCAGCTCGCAGAGCCCTGCCCACTCCGGGATGCCCATCCCCAGCTCTCCCCGCCGGGCTCCCAGCCAGTCGCCTGCCCAGGCGCCGCGGTGCCACCGCGCTGAGCCCGGAGCGCAGAGCCTCTGCGAGCCCCAGCGTGGGAGGTGCTGGACAGCGGCAGTCCCGCCGTCCCCGGTAGGACTGTGCCCCATCCCCGGTTACAGCGAGGCTCTATCATACACCCCCCTGTAGATATATCTATAGATAATAATAACGAAAGCGCCCGGCCAGGACTCCAGCTCCCTGAACCAGCGCCAATGCACACGCAGCAGTTTCCACCACGCCGGAGCCACCGCTGCGATGGGCAGGGGAGCGCGGGGCGGGCGAGGCAGGAGGAGAAGCCATTACCAGAGTTTTGTCCCCGTTCTTGCTGAGGGGGCCTCGGAAAACTCCCTTGATGTTGCGAAAGTGCCCGTTGCTGAGGTGCGCCGAGCTGATGACGATGTAGTAGCACTCCATGGGGCCGGGGCTCCCCGGGCGATGGGGGCCCGCTCGGGAGCCCCGCGGCATGCGCGGCCCCGCGGCTCACAGCCGGCGCGGCGGCGGCTGGCGGGGGAGGAGGAGGCGGCGGGGGAGGACGAGGAGGAGGAGGAGCGGCGGCATCGCCGAGGCTTCGCCAGCGCCGTGTGAGCCGCCGCCCGCGGCGGGCATAGCGCTGTTATAGCGGGCGGACGTGCCGGTCCGCTGCGCCGAGCCAATGGCAGGGAGCCACCGGGCCGGCGGCGGGCAGGGGGGGACATCGGGCACACGCCGCCTCCACCGCCCCCCCGGGCCCGCAGGTAAAAGGGAGGGACGGGGGGCGGCCGGGAAAAGCCCTCGGCCCGCCCCCCGGCCCCCTCCCTTCATTTTTTCTCTCTTTCCTTGATTGGGCGGGGCTGGTTTCTGCGCGATCTGGGGGGCGGGAAGGGATGCTCAGGGCCCCCTCCCTCTCTCCTCATCTCCTCCTCCCCACCCCTCCACCCCTCTGCCTTTCTGCGCCCTCTCCGCCGCCGCCGCTTTTTCTGTATTTCTACATCTACGCTATTATTTTTTGTAACCCGGGCTCACCCGCCGTTTCACCCCGCAGCACCCCCACGCCCCGCGAGGGGACCCCAGCGGGGTGCCCCAGACTCACGGGGATCACCAGCGCTTACTCGCGCTGCCCCAGCGGGCGCCCTGCCTGGGAAAGGAGGACAAACCGGGGGGCGGCACCCGCTCTGCCCCCCGCGCCCCTGCGAACAAAGAAGGAGGCAAGAGGTGCAGCAGCAGGCGCTGCCCGTGACGCGCCCCAGCTTCCCTGCTCGGGGTAAGCCCCTCTTGCAGCAGCGCGCGCTTCCAACGCCAGACTTTGTCACAATATAAAACATGGGTGTATGAAAGACGCTCGAGTCCTTTTTCCCCCCCCCCTCAGAGAGCCGTGACTTGCACCCTTAGCACAAAAGGCACATCACATCTCTGCCACCTTGTCTCCTCGCCTACTTTCCCTTTATTCTGCAGAGCTAAAATCATGATTTGTGGGGGGAAATTCCAATGCTAAAAGAGAAAACAAGCGCAGAAGCATAATGTAACCTCCAAAAACAAGCCCTAGTCCTCACGGCTGGCAACAAAATATCGTGAGCCTATCTATCCCATCCTCAAAAATAAAAGGAACTACAGGTAGAAAACACGAGGGGTGAATAGGGACAGACCCCTTTCCCACCAGAATCTGTGCAGCTTGTATCCTTGGTACAGGAAGCAACAATTTATGGGAGGTGCCTCATTCTGATAGGACTTTGCTATCTGTTCTGCTTCCCATCCTACAGAGAGCAGCGCGATATGACAGCTGTCATTCATCCTTCCAAGGCTGCAGTGCTTTGGAAGGAATCCTGGAAATGCCAACAGCAGTAACTTCTGACAGCTGAGGGACAGGTGAGGTGCCACAGTTTCCTGCTGACTGTTACAGCCCAAGAGAGATCAAAAAATGGACACACACATAACAACATGCTATTTTTGTTCACACATATATATGTGTACAGCCAAATATAGTAAGGTTTATACAGCATAAACACAAAGTCAGTATCATAAATGTTTGCTGTGTTTAACATCATCGCACCTTCACATCGCAATTTCAATTGCAGGCAGTCCCACAGGTGGAAATATCACTGTGATTGTACCCCTGCATGTATGCACCAGGTTGCTGGAAGCCATCATGTTAGATTTCCTGGTGGGGTTTTCGGTGGTGCTGGCAACAGAACAGCCACCAATCGGAAGGTTTGTTGGGAAGCTCCTCTGAGCAGCAAGATTTCCAAAAACATCCCAAGTTTGGGTAGGATAATGGGAGGAAGAGACAGAGAAACAATAATGAAAAATGGACGGAAAACTATTGCCATTTTGTTTTTCCGTACCAGGGCATAAAACACACCGTGAGCACCACCTTTCCATGCATTATGTTCCCATTATGCCAGCTCCTTGCAGACAGCCTGTTCATGCAGTCACCGTTGCAAAGAATAAGAACATCTTTCTCTGAAATATTTATGCTGCCCACTTCATTATATGTCACTGGCATTTAATTGCCTTCCAAAAGCACAGGTTTGCATGGCCAGGGCTGACTGCTTTCAGCCCATGCTGCTTGGGCACTCTTGCTAAGAGTACAAGACCATGAGAAAGGAGAACAGGTACTAAAAAGCACCTAATAAGCAAAATTTATGTCTTCCACTTTTTCTAGTTGGCCACTCTTCTCTTTTCGGCTGCTCCTCTGACTCTTTGCTATCTCCAGTTTTCCTTATGTGCCCTTCAGAAGTCCCCTTCCCGCACTCTTTCTGCTTCTTTGTTTCTCTGCTGTGATCACATGTGCTCAGGTGTTTCCTTTCCAATTCTTTTTTTCCCACCTTAGTAAATGGTTATTTCAAAACTCCCTGAGCCTACGGCTCTACATACCTTCAGCTTTACCTATTTCCACTTCTATCCTGTTCTGCCTGTGACGATTATAATAGTATTCTGCAGTTTGGTACTTTGTAGAATTCATCATTCAAGAAACAGGCACGGCATAATTTAGAGAAAAATACTCCATGGTATCAACCATCACCTTTTGTTTAACAACCTCCAAAGCATGTCACAGTGCATGCATTACCCATTGAATATATTCCGAGAAATCACTTATCTCGCTGCTGAAACATATCCATCAAGGATGGGAAGAAGTGTCTGTGCAGTAAGTCACAAGAAACTCAGTTTAGCTCCCACAGCAATTCTCATTGAATTCATTACAATCCAGATTAAGAACCTCTCCCTCACAGTACTCTGCTGTCTAAGACACACCTCTACATCATTTATTTTAATAATCTCTACTTTCCATCTCTTCCTATTGCTCTCCTTCATTTCTTTATTTTTCCCACTTAGCTGCCAATGTTCGCCCCTGCTCTTTAGATGCCTGCCATCCTTGCATTAAGTGGAAGGAAAAATGGGAGTATCCTGTTTACCTCTTAAAGGCCATTGTGGTGAAGCAGAATCATACAATCATTAAGGTTGGAAAAGAGCTTTAAGATCACCAAATCCAACCCATCACCACCACACCCGCCAAATCGTGTCCCTTAGTGCCACATCTCCATGGTTTGTTAGCACCTCCAGGGACAGCGACTCCAACACCTCCCTGGGCAGCCTGTTCCAATACCTCACCACTCTAAGAAATTTTTCCTAAAATCCTACCTGAACCACCCCTGGCACAATTTAAGGCCATTACTTTGCATCTTATCAAATACACTTCACTGGTGAAATACATATTACACACTACTTGACAAATGCATTCATTCATCAGCCTGAGAAAAAAAAAAAAAAAAGAAGCTGAGGCACTCCTGTAGCCTCATTGCTCAGTACATCCTGCACCACACTGGAGCTGTTCCCTGTTCTGGGCACAGAGAACTGCTGCAGGCTAAGGAAAGGCAGCAGTGTCCTGGAGCCCTGCGAGGTCTTGGGCTACACCCTTGAGCCCTCCAAAGTCACAGCAAGAAAACTGTAAAGGCTTCAACTATATGATTTTTCCACTTGATCTTGAAAGCAGGCAGAGAGATGTATTAAGAAGTGCTGTACTCTTCTATGCAAGTATAACATTTTTTGTTCTTTGTTTTGCTGTCAGCTCTGCACTCCACCCAATCTCTCCCCCCAAAAAATTAAAATTGTTTGAAGCCTGTAGCTTACAAGCTGTGCTAGATGCCCTGACACGCTCTCAGATGGTGCCTTAAGGAGTGAGGATGCTGCACATTTGGACTGCAAGCGTTGCTGCTTCACCCCCTTCTTTCAGCTTGTAGACTGCAGGGGAAGAGGCATTCTAGGTACAAGGTGACACTGTTAGAGAGCTGATGTGCCATTCACTGTGTTAAACAATACTGCACGGCCCCTGAAGCAAACCCTCCACCATGCAGCACAGAAAGCATCAGCAGCTGATGAGTGAGTCCTGGAACCAGTCCTGGACTGCTGTGGAAAATCATCCTCAGATCCAGTCCCATGATAACCTAACACAATAGTGCAAAGAACAATAAAGATAGTACTGGACAATTCCATAAAACAGTATGTACCTCCTTTCAGAAATAAGAAAAACAAATGCGCTAAGACCAAAGAATGGGCACATTTCCTCCATTGACAGCTAAAATTCCCAAAAATCCAGCAAAAAAAAAAAGTACATACCCTGCCCAACATTAAAACCAATAGAGCATTAATCCCACAGAGCAAGATCCAAGGAGATTCCAAGCAGCTTGTCAGTGTCTCCTATATTTCTGAAATGGGAGCTGACTAATGAGCACCAGGTTTTAAATTTTACCAACTAACTGCTTTTTACTTAATTTTAATCAGTTACAAACTTGATCTGTTAAATATATACAACACTTCAAAGACACTTAAGAGGCAAAAGGCTTTTATCCAAAATAAATGAAGCATCAAGAGAAAACCTAGTAAAGAAAAGCAAATTAATGAATAAAGAGGAAAATTGTACGTTTGGAGATCTAGAATAGCAGGGAGGTTGTGGCCGTTCATCAGATTATTTTCCACCCACACAACTTTTTCCTTGAGTTAAAAGGGTCTAAGAAATCAATGACAAGTCTTGCTCAGTCAAGGAAACCACCTTTGCCGAGCTTTGCTTCCTCTATATCAGCAGCAGGAAGTGCCACCAGGTGCCCTAAAGTTCATGCCAGGACATGGTATCGCATCCAAACTTTTCCACTGGGTGGTGGTAATGAGATCAAGAAGTTTCGAACTAGAAAAGCACTTGGAACAGAACCAGTACTCATTCAGGTATTCACTCATTCCTCTCTAGATACATATTTGTGTATGAACACATACACATAGCTACGTGTACACGCACAATGCTGGAAAAGTATATGTTCATTAGCCTTTATCCCTCACTAATAGAAGGATGAATAAGATAGTTTCTAAAATCTTTCAGAGTATGAAAGAAGAATATTAAAACATTTTTTGAATGACTGGCACGCTAATTCCATAATTAAACACCTTTTGCTTCTTTAGTATTCAGTTCACTACCATAATCTTCTCAATATAAAAGCTGAGCAGAGCTGGGGTGACACTGTGACACTGATAATAGGTCAGAAAGTAGAACTATATTATTCCTGAATGAGCCAATATAAATTAGAGACCCACCAGGAAAATAACAGTGGTTAATATTTTAATAAATTTCATTGAGTTCAATATATGACATACGATTATGGCTTCCTTTAGCTTGTGATCTGTAATAGTCAGAAAAAAATTAAAATTCAAAGTAATGTGTTTATTTCCTTAACAGTACACAATTCAGAAATCTAATTTTTAGAAGGAGAATGTTTGGCACCATCTGAAAATCAAAACCCTCTACAGTATTTATGGTTACAACCTTCCAGTTTAAGGCACCATAAATCAAACCCGACATTAATTGGTTCACTTTCACAGGGTGCTTGTTCTAACAATACCAAAACACAGCAGAATATCAAGTACATGCTCAGGGAATATACTTCTAACATCGTATGATATGACATATTGCCACATGCAATTTAGATGGCACCCCTTTACACCGCAGCTCATACATGGAGCAGGTAATATAATATTGTATTAAACATAACACCTAATCCAAGAGCTTGTCTTAAACTCTCAACAATGGTGAAGTTCATTAGGATGATTAAGGCAGGCACATTTTTGCTCTGTGGCTCCCGGGCACTAGAGCGCACAATGTGTTTTGTCAGTAACACTGCAAGGAAGGGAACATAAAGCAAGGTTCAAAAGTGGCCAGAGCATTAGTCTACCCTCACTTACTGTTCAGCACCCAAGCTTCATCTCCTCATCTTATCTGAAGGGACCTTCATAGCTATTTTCCCTTTTTTACTGTGCAGCTTAAGTAGGACCCCTTGCCGGAATATACAGAAGCTACGTTACACACCATAAGAACAACTTAGAAAGCCCACAGTTGTTACCATCTGCGATTGAAATACAGGTAGATACACACAGCGCTCTAATGTTCTTGAAGTACTCATTACAGTCCTCCTGAGTGGTGCTTAACACTATGGGCTTCCTGTGGGAAAGGCCCTGTTTACTCATTAGAACAATTATATAATTTTGCCTTAATAACTAATGACTTACCAATCTGTCTGCTGCAGAGGAAGAATCTAATTGCAAATAGGCACGCTAAAAATACCATCAAAAGGATTTATTCCACCTCAAAACATTATTAACTTATGTACTTAATTAAGAATAGTTGTATCAAAATAGCCTTGAAGCGTACTATAGGTTACTAGCCTGAAAACTTCAATTCTAAGAAACAAAGCTAATATTGTTCTAAAAATAGAGAGGATTTCCAAAGCCCAGTATATCACTTATGGCATTTTGACAATTAAGAAATATTTACATAATTCATTTAATTAAGGAAAAACTTGCTCATTAGCTCAAGCTATAGAAATCATGCTGTGTTTTAACCAAATGTACATTATCTTGGCTATCTATAGAACGTATGCAATCAGAAGACAAGGCAAAACATTATCAGAAGTAACACCAAGACCACTGCCACCGGCAAACTGAAAACCAGCAACAAAACAAGAGAAGTTTTTTCATCCAAATTTCTAATCGCCTTAGAGTTATATTGCTCTTTTGTTGCTGAACTCTGACTTGAAAGAGTCCTCCTTGTTTCCAGGATGGAAGGGAGGATGACGTACTGCCACTATTAACTTAATTAAATTAATGTGTAATCATTAATATGCACTGTGAACTTATTTACAACTCAAGTGGAAAGAAATATTTAATGTAGTTTCAAGATCTCCCTGCTCCACAGATGTAGTCAAACAACTGTTATGAGCAGCCATTCCTGGTGATAAAGTTCATGGACAGGGTCACTGAAAACTAAGCCTTCTCCAGTTGCAACAGACCATCTCCCACTTCCTTCTTTGCATAACGTGTATGTATTATACAAAGCTAGGTGCCTCTTTTTCCACTGCTATTATTGCTATGTACATACTAATGTCTCTTGACATATTTGCAAGACTGTATACCACTCCTCCTCTACTCAGACCTGGATTGAACACAAAAGATCTATTAATAAGAGGACTGCTCTGAAAGTAATGTCTCCTATTTTATGATGTTGGCATACGGCAGTAGAGGTTGAACCTTCCCACCAATATTGTGCTACATTTTGTTGCTGTGCGACAGATGGCAGCAGAGGGGCAGGCTGACATGGAAGTGCGCATGAAGCAAAGGTGAATTCCTCCCTGCGGAAAAAAAATTGGCACCCACTGACATTCACTGATGCTTGCTGAACGTTTACAGAGACCGAACAGTGGATGTGAGCACAGTGAAGGCAGTGGGTGGTGCACTTCAGCAGTGGCAACAATGACAGTGTGTCATCTCCACTGATGCAGTTTTTGTTTGTTTTATGAGCACAGCATCCAGCTGTTTATCCCTGGTGAAAATGCACAGCTAATGGTAGTCACTATGTTGAAAAAACAGTGTTTTGTAGCTGAGAATTTGCTCTACTAGTGTTATTGCGCTCTTCGTATCTGCTGTAGTTTCCATGGAAATAAATAGGAGGCATAACTTTCAGAGCTAACATTCAGAATTATGCATATTTGCTTTTATAGAATTTCTATACTGACTTCTCCTAAGTATTTTAAATTAGCCTTGAACTGACCATAATATTGGCATTTCCATTAGAAGCAATGGCATTAACGTATTTGAAATACAAGAATCAGCAAGAGGACTAGAGTATAAAATGTTTTAAAAAGTCAAAAGAAAGATGAAAGTCCACTGTTCCTTTGGACCTAGTGTATCAAATTCCTTTGTCTAAGGTGGAAAATGTAAGTTAAAAACAAAATGTAGAAAACACGCAGAAGAAAAACCATCTGCATGAAAAGTCTCATGACTCAAAAAGTTAAGACAAATCCTCTGATCTGGAATTAGTTTCAAAACATGGAACACAAACCAATAAAACACCACCTCTTTTGAAAGCAGATCTCAAGATTCGTACTTTGTATTTATTAAGACAAGTCATAGGTCCTTTTTTGCCCAATGTGATGAGAATTTGAAATACCAAGTGGAAAGATGATTTAACTATCATATCTGAATCTCTCCTTGAAATAATTTTCCAGAGCGCTGCCTAATTTGTTTTAAAAATATCTTCTTTACATAAGGCATCCATGTCAAGAGCCCAAAGGACATAGCCTTGTAGACTCACCTATCGCCAGGACAGTCCTTCAGCACCTTACATTGTCTAAACTTGCCACTTTTAAACATCTTCACTGCCACATTTTGTCAGCTTGAAATCCCTGTTGATTCTGCGACCCAACATAGAAATTAGATGACCTTCAAGCTCCCTCATCTTCATCTTTACAAATACTCATGTACTACTGCAAGACACAGTATCTCAAATCTGTATCCCTGTTGTTTCCACCAGTAAAGCTTTATTACCATTACTTTAATTCTTGACCATGAGCTGATTCTCCAAGCTTTAGTCATTTTCATACATCATCTCCAAATTCCCTTTATTCACTTTCCAGAGCAGAAAATTCTTTTATAAAAGACGTTTATGTCCAAATGACCAAAAGCATAATCTACTTGCAGGCATATTATATTTAAAGATCATCTCTTACAGATATAAATTTAAATCCTTTGGTGGATATTTGTCTCCATGACATCCTCCGCATTATTTTTAGAAAGCAGAATAGGGATTAATTTAACAATAACATCAGAAAGGTTCAAAAACCAAAGTTGCAACAAAATAACTGAGAGACTGAGAACTGAAGTAATATTCAGGAAACACCACTGCAAGATGAAACTGAATATGAATAAGCAGGGCACACATCTACCTTACTCCTAACATGCCTAGGGTGGGCACTGCAATGTTTAAGTGTAGCCAGATAGCGTAGCCTGATGTCTACCTCCAGGGGATGTGATCAGACACACACTGGATTATCAACTATCAATTCTGACTTTCAGCTATCAACCACCTTTGATACTCGATTCATCTCTTGCACTTTATACTCACACAAGATGACTGGTGAGTGCTGACATGGACATTTCAAACCACTCCTGAGCTCTTTTCAGGGATGGCAAGCCTGTGTCATCTTTCATAGTGGCATCTCAGAATCCTAACATCCGGAATTTGCTCATTTTCAGTACAGTCAATTTTCTTACTGCACCTGATGCTCCATGTTTTCTTATCAGTAGTTTATTCACCATTCATGTGAGGAACTAATGAGAGAACTGAAAGAAAACTAAGTACTATTTGCATTAGTTTATTAGAAAGTAGCCAATTTTCACAAAATATTTCAATTGTGTACTTTGGATATACCAAAGCATTCCTGCATCTGAAGGCTAGCAGCAATTTAAGTGAGTTTTGGACAATGCATTTTCTGATCTCCTGAAAACAACAGCAGGAAACCAACTCCAGTGAGTCAGAATTGGTTCATAAAGATGAAAAACCATATGTCTTTCCACCCTTTAAAATGTTCTTCTACAGAGCGATAAGAGACATCATATAGGAGCTTATCAGGATTTAATTTCCTAACAGAAATGAGAAAGGAACGTGCAAAATCCCCCTTATGGGATCTAACATTAGATTGCAGTACGTGATAGAAATACCTTAAGAATGGGTGTATACCTATGAAGATAAAATTCCATCTCGTGTTCTTGAAGATGCTTTCTACACACAAATCTATGCAAAATTAGCATACTTCTGGCTTGCTGTACTTCACTGTCTTAAGTTGTTTTTTTTTTTGTTGCAAAATCTGCTCAGAGGAACTGTATCTTTTTAGTGTATCTATAATGATACATCGTAAAATGCTGTTAGTGTATGAGATTTATGAATGAAACCTGTCAGAGTACACATAGTAAAGCAATATCATTGATAAGCTTCTTTGTAATGTAATTCCTCACTTGTATCATAAAGGGTCTCTACTACAAGACACCACCCCTATATGAAATATCTGCGTTGTGTTTGTATTTTGTACATGCATCTTTTCTGGCTCATTCTGCACATCTTCGCTGACTCTCGTATTCCAAATGTAATTAAAAAAATCCTCCTCCATATTTTATTACACTTGTAAGCTTCACAGCTACAAGGTGATTTCCATATCAACTCAGATTTCAAAAGATTTCTCTGTGAGTATGCTGTCCTTTTAATTATGAAAATGAGTAAACTTTAACCACAAAATTTAAACTTTTCCTACTATAAGATATTTACAGCAAGGCCAAAAGAAAAAGATATCTACAAAAATACACGGATATTAGCATCCACACACATCCTCTTGGGATAATGGAGATGAGCAGCAATCTGAATTTAAGTACTTCCTCTGCTGCGTAATGGACAGCGTTTTAAGATGAGCGGTTGTAGGAAATGAGGGCTGCATCCCTCAGCTTCATCATTTTCTCCGTTTTGCAGATTTTGCAGTTTCACCTCCTACTTCTTGTGTGTTTTTAATGATGAGATTTAAAGCTAAAATAATTATTACAGCAGTCAGAATGGGAATACTTACTATTCTAACTGACAGATGTGGCATTCCCATTTTACAGCACTGCTACCACCATTACAAAGAATAGTTTTTGGTACTTTTCTCATATTTCTGTTTGGTTAAAAAAAAAAAAAACAACAGCAAAAAAGCATTTCTAGTACATGCTCATCAGTTAGCTTCCTGAAAACATCTCAGAAGGTGTGGGTTTTTTTTTCTCCACTCTCCACATTTACTGGATGCTGAAGCAGATAGGATTTCCCACATTTCTCTACAGCATGTCTTCCACGTCAGCCTGTTCTGTGAATCTGCAAAGCACAGTATGCATCTTGGTAGAGTGCCAGGTCTGCTTGGGAAGCCAGACTTCCAGCTAGCTCTTTATGCCTCAATAAAGATCATCTGGCCTTACAAAAACACACAGCAGACTATACCACTATATATGTTTTGGCGTGAAAAAGCTTCAGCTCCAAAATGTTCCACAAAGCACGACCTTTACTTGGCCACTCTTCAAAGCCCCACCATCACACTGTGTTCCCATAATAGAAACTCCCTACACAAATCAACAACTATTTAAGTTTTACAGATATATCACCCCTAGGAACTTTTTAGTTAAACAGAAACGGCATAGATGCTTAATGGGCACAAGGAAAATATTAGGAAAGCAGTTTGTTTGGGTAGAACAGCTACGATTATTTTTTCATTTAATTTTTTTCTTAAATTTAACGTGCTTCTGAAGATCACCCTCACTGAACATACACATGGTGCCAGGCCTACACACTATTTGATTTCCATAAGGTGTGTGGGAGGCTTTTTAAAAATCACATAATTTTTTTTTTTTTTTTTTTGACATGTGAAATTATTATCATCAGATGAAGGGGAAATTAAACACTCTGAATGTGTTAGAAGCCTCAGTCTTCTTGACTCCTATTACAAACCGCTAACTACTGCTAAAACTCATTCATTTTTGGAGTGTGGACAACCTTGATAGCATCAGATGAAGACAAAATAAAAAAAGAGCTTTGGAAAAGGCTGGGGGTTGAATTCCAGTGCTGGAGAACAGCGCATGAATCTCTGCACTGCCTCAGCACATGTAACTTGCCGCATTAATATTGCAGCAAACTCATTTCCTAACTCACTTTTCCGAACCGCCAGAACGGCAGTCACACTGAAGAAGGGGACAATCCGATCAAACCCAGGCTATATTTAGCTGAGATTTGTTTCTTTCCTGACAGATGACAGGGAGGACTGTAAGCTGTTGGGAAAGGTTTGGCGAATATATATCTATCACAGAATGGCTTAGATTAGAGTGAACCTTACAGATCATCCAGTTCCAATCCCTTGCCATGGGCAGGACTGCCAGCCACCAGATCAGGCTGCCCAGGGCCCCATACAACAAAGCTTCCAATGCCTCCAGAGATTAAGGAGCCAGCTACGTTTTTCACACCTCTCCAGCAGCTTTCAAAGCTAGCACGTTCTGCACAGACTTTCAGCAATGCACAACTCCCATCACCTGCAAGTCCCAAAGCGCAATTCCCAAAAGCTCTGCTCCACCACCTACTGGCTCAATCTGGAGATCAAGTGCTCCAGAAAGTGGAGTATCCTCAGTACCGTTACCTGCCTGTCTGCTCCCACGCCCACTCACAGCATGCTCTGATAAGGTAAGCACGGAGGTACCCTATGGCATTACAATGAAACATGACATCACAGAGGCAGTGCCACAACAAGGCTGAGTATTGCCAATGCCATTTTCCCTGCTCCAGAGCTAAGACTGGCCCATGGGCATTTCCATCTGCCACAAGCCTGGTCCTGCCAAAACACCATGTCCCCTGGGACTGCCGCAGCCTAGCAGCCTGGATGTGCATGCATGCTCCGGATTAATTCAATAGCTGATTGAAAAACAACAAAAACCATCCTGAACATCAGGTGATCTCACTGTAGCCATAAATATCTGGAAGTTGTGTGATTATTTAATGCTTTCCTCTGTTCGTAAGCCTCTTAAACAGCAGCACATTCTCCAGAGATCATTGGCTTACTGTGTACCAAAGGAAATTAAACTACAGTTAAATTACGGTAAATATATTTCATTCCCCCCAGGAATGTCTAGGTGAAAGTGCTTCATTTCAAATAGAAGCCAAATTAAAAATAATTAAAAAATTATTTAACCCCTAGCATAAATAGTAAGGCTCATGCAAAGCTTTGCAAGAGCATATCTTCACAACCACTGCAGTATATAGAGAATGTTATTATTTCTGAGTTTTAAATCCATTTCCAAGTCCTATCCTCTAGCAACCATTTTTCATTCAGTAGGCATGTATTTTATGCAGTTCTTAAAATAATAAAATTAAAGATTACAATAAGCAATACACAGCATTTATTGACATCCACCTGCATCCTATATTACCACACAAAAAAACAACAGGAAGAATCTTTCCATTGGAACTGGGTAAACACTTAGCACTTGGGCTTCAGTTTTTTTCCAATTTAATTTCACTACAATTTTAATGTTGCTGTGTTTGGGTTTTTTCATATCACAAAGTCTAATAGGAACCAAATCTTTCACTCTTCTTTTAAAGCTTGTACAGCACGCTGAGTATTACATAAGGAATGCTCTTGCTGTTCCTAGATTTGCCTTCTCTACATTGCCCTTTAACGATCTATAAACATGCTGAGGACACATATGTGGAAAGAGTTCCCTTATCTTTAAACATATTCCAGGGAGTGACCTTAATGAAGTCTACGAGACCACCAATCCACAGCATTTAGCCAGTCACTCTTGAAACCCTGAAAAGGCATTTGCTGGAACTGAGATACATAAATGCAAATCCAGTGATAATAAACAGTCATAGAGTGGTGAGCTGGATGGCTTTGCTAACTGCTTTAAAATTGAGAGATCACCTAAGAACAAGGATATACGCTTTACCAACAGAGCCTGGTACATCAGAAAGCAATTACATCAAATGTCTTAGAATTTATTTTTAACTGGCACTCAGTACCAGGAATTGACCAATAATAATGCTTAACTAAAAAGCAAGTAGTGTAATAGAATCATAGAATTCGCTAGGTTGGAAAAGACCTACAAGATCATCCAGTCCAACCATCCATCCCACTAAACCATGTCTCTCAACACTATATCTAAATGTTTCTTGTGTCACTGTTGCACAAGAAGTACAACCCTGCAAAAATTAGGAAATACACTGCAGAGGGAAGGCAGTGAAGTACCCAGCTATTTAGGGATACTTTTGTGCTTGCTGCACGCAGCAACAAAACCACTTTTTGTATTTTCAGAAATGAGCTACTAGGCACTAATGTCATTGTAGGCTCAAACTTTGCTAAAGTCTACAGTTTAATGTGATGCCTCTTCTTCTCAGCATTGAGACACAAGCCTTGCTACACACCAACTTAACGACTAAGGACCAGCAGATATGTGGCTCTCCCTAACAGGAGCAATATGAAAAATTCCATTCCAGCAGCCAAAATGCTTGAAAGCACTGCAGATGCTATTTAATCTCCTGCTGTTAGATATTCTTGTAGGCCACAGGCAACAACACGTTATTTTGTTAGGGTCTGCAGTGAGATACTACTACAAGTCAGTAAGAAGTCTGCTTCTCAAACACACGGTCACACGCTTATTGCATCCTTGTGCTCTTGGGAGTTAAACAGCACTACAGCAAGTGTTTCTATAAGAAGGGTGCTTTCATTATGCAGTTTCTATGCAGATACATAGGTTGCTCCAAAGGTAATGCCTCCTATCTATTTCCACAGAAACTACAACAGACACAAAGAGCACACTAACACTAGTCAATAAAGCAAATTCTCAGCTACAAAACACCACTGCTCAGCACAGTCACCACCACTAACTATGCATTTTCACCAGCAATGAACAAGAGCCTGCATGCTGTGCTCACAAAAATCAGCACCAGTAGAGGTGATCCACTGTTTCACAGCTACTGATGACAATTGCTAACACACACTATAGATGCAAGCATAGATATTTTCTCAAGAACTCTCAACCCCCCAGAGAATACATAAAACATTAATATTTCTTTAATGTACAATCAGAATATAATATAATTTTATAAAGTTATGAGTATCATACTAATGAAGTTATAGACAGAAGTGGAAAATTCAGCATTTTGTACCACACAAAAGATCTGAAACAATGCATGGGCTCCTGCATGTGTAGGTAGGCAAAGGGCAGTGCAGTTTGGATAAGGGTAAGCATAAGCTGCTGCTCAAGGAACTTCCTGCTCAGGTTGGTAATTCCCCGTTATGTTCTTTACAATCAATTTTTACAAGCAGGAATAAAATAACATCACACAGGGTGGAATGATGCTTAAAAAACTAGTCTTCAAATGCAATCAATAAAATGAGTCAAATAGCAGTATTCTCAGGACAGCAGTACTGCCTGGATCTTCTTCCCCAAGAGCAGGAGAAGCTCTCCAGGAACAACATGCTTAAAGAAAAGCAACTACTGCTGGCAAAAACATGTTTGTAACTGACATAAGTTAATGTGGCACCAGCCCCAGCCCCACAAGGTTCAGGGACAATTGATCCGGGTGACGGAGGAGTTGTCTTTACATATTATTGAAATCAAATGAAAAGGCAAAGAAAAGGCAAATAGGTTGCAAATGTGTCCAAAGAGGAAATGAAAAGGGAAGAGTTAACTGTTTCTCTTTCTTTCACCTTGCTTACCATAAACAGCCTGATTTTTTTTTTTTTACAGCATCTGGATAAGCCATTTCTAGCAACCATGTCACTGTTGTTTTTTTCCCAGTTATATTAATGGAAAACCTTAGTTATCACAAGGCTATTCTCCTCATAAAATTAAACTGACTTGTTAGTCAATATAGAGACATAGTAGGAAGCTTCCATGTGCGCAGACCATGGCATCAGTCTGACACTGTCTGTGGTCCATTCTTTACTTTGTAAGTTACGGTAGCTTTTTCTCATGGTAGGGCCAAATCAGCAAAACCCATCCATGATCACCTCCTGATGGCTAAGAATAGGAAGCTCAATGATAGTAAATAGTCAGGCTTAATGGAGAATGGATGGAGAAGTCCAAGAGGACATCTGAACATCATACTGCATTCCCACTTCTCAGTGTTATTGCAATAATCATCATTGCAATTACAGAGTTGCAGATGTATTTACAAGCAAGCATGTTCCAACAGGTCACTTCTGTGAAACATGATGCAATAGAGGTAACATAAAAAATAAACGCTAAAAAGAACAACCTAAGTCACACAATGCTAATGAGAAAAAGATGCGCAACTTTTGTTTCCTTTTCCCATTATATTCTGTTTGCATAGTACCTCTCTCTACTCTAATGTACAAACCCATTTCCCAATCACAGAGCATCTGCATTTCATCCCTTGCTGGCCTATGCATTACAAAAGAGAAAAGAGATTTGAACCTGCAGATAGAGTTGGCATAACGACGCTTATAAGCAGGAGATATTTAGGAAAAGAAATAGCTGAAAGGACAAAAGTACAGTTTTTGCCCCCAATTTCTTATATGCTGAATAAAATTACTACTGAGTAGAAAAACTGCTGAAAATGCTACCTGGTGAAAAGGATGAGAAAAACGGGGTTTAAACGAGTTTTGTTTGATGCATACCAAGGTGAACACTTTAAAAAAAGCAGCCATAAAAGAAAAAAATACTATTTTTTCAGGCAACTCATTTTCACATCTGCTTTCATTCTTTTCCAGGAATTTCATAGAAAAAAATCATCTGCATCTAGAATGAATAATCAAGAGATAAAAATAGGGTATAGAACTGAACAAGACACCTCTCTTCACTAATAAGAATTAGTGCTACAAAGGAGCTGCAGAAGCACTCAAATCAAGTCTCAAATTTCTCACCTGGAAACCTGAAACTCAAATCTTTCTTATTGTTTCAGTGTCAAAGAGACCAGTGAGAATGTGAAGATCTTGTAAGACAGACTTCAGATCCTGCACTTGAACAGGGAATTGTGAATGTTTCTGAAACACTTGGCACAGGGCAAGTTGTTGTACAGTTCTACATAAAGCAAAGTCTGCTGTATATTATTTTGGATCAGCAAATGCTTTTTTCCCCCCCCCCCCTTTCTTTTCTAGTGAGACAGGTTCAACCTAAACATGCCCACTTGTAGTATTAACAACTAAGCTCCTCCTTGGCTGACAGACAGGTCAATCTGTGTGAGACTCACTTTTCTCCTTACAGGATTACATCTCAATGTAGTTGTAATTCACATCTATTTTCTTCAGCTGATCAGGGCTGTCTTTGATAAAACAGGAATCCTCTTTGACATTCAACAGAATAACAGTAAGTAATAAGGAACAAAGCAAGGCTTTAGAAAATTATCACTTTGTACCATCTTGAACACTTGAAGCTGTAATAATTCCTTCTTCCCATTGGACCTCGGATATCCAAATTTCCATCCTGTGCAAAGGGAGGCTTTTAAGCAACAAGTTGACTGAGAGAAAATCCAGAGGGAGTTTCCCTCTAGCTGGTGGCCATCTGAGAACCAACCAACCAGAAGGACTGAGGCACAGGTCTAATGTCTACTGCTATGAGACATCCTACATTATGCAGGACACACTTCTTTATTTTCCATTATTTGCTGCCCAGACTAGACAAATAACAACAGCTCCTAAAAACCCAAATTTCATGTGTACCTCATGCAATGCTCTGATATCTCCTGGGAGTGCAGCCCTCTGCAAAGCACTCCAAGATTCAGCCCAAATGGAAAATACTTAGTTGTTTGTTGTTTTTTTTCTTCTCCAGAACTGATCAATAGCTTCTATCTTTTATTTGCATCAGAAGCACATACACTATATTTCACATTGAACCTAACAGTTCTTCCTTTTGCTCAGCAAATGGATTATAACAAATCAGCTGTGCACTCTTACAGCCAGCAGATGTGGGTTTTCTCTCCAATTCAGCCTGCCATGAAGGGACAACCTGTTCTTCTGCCTCACAAATCTTGGAAATAAAGCAGCATCAGCTGCTTCGAAAAAAACAGTAACAGCATTCGTTTTCCCTCAGGCAAATATAACTTGTGTGCTGCTAATAACATTTTCCTTTTTTTTTTTTTTAATCCTACTGTAATCTCTCAGCATAAGAGAATCTGAGGTGAGATATAGATAAAGTAGGAGGGAGAAGTATCTATTCCCACTGGTAGGTAAGAAGCTAGCAAGGGGTTAAGCAGCTGAAAGCATCACAAATCAAACCATACTTAATTCAAGAAAAAAACAGCAACCCTTCTCAGACCAAATTCTCTCCATCGCAAGGGATTTTTCTGTCACATAGGCCCACTCACAACGTTTAAAGAAGCCAAAAAGCCATTTCTTCCATTTCTGTTCCCACTTACAGCTGAAAGGCTAAAAACAGAGAATCACAGAACAGCAGCCACCATCCCATGGCATCCCATTCTGCAGCCCTTAGCACATCCCCAGAATAAGCGGAAGAATGATTCAGCTCTTTCAGAGCTGTATTTTACCTTGGCTGTTAGCAGAATAAAACTAGAGGAGACAGTGCTAATTAAAGGTACTCCCTTCTTTTTCTGCTCAGTTAACCTTACAAAGGTTTGTCTTCACTTTGCCATTCTTTAAGACCCTGGCATACGCGGGATTTCCCATGGCATAATTATCAAAATGCAATTAAAGAGTTTTTTCTCTTCAACATGAATGGTATTTGACGAGCATATTATAGTGTGGGAACGGCAGAAAATAGTTATAGATGTTTGGCAGTAAAAACAGTGCTCAGGTGACAACAGCACCAATACTTTTGTTTTCCCTTACTAGGGATGCAACGAAAATTGTACCACAGGTACCCAAGAAACTTGAGGAAAGATAGAGCAAAACATTTTTTTTTTCCTCTTAAAACAACAAAAGCTATCCCCGATTTTAGGGTATCCATGTGGATTTCGGCATGGCTCTTGTTCACTTGAGTCCCGACATTAAAAGTACTCAAACATTTATTTCCCCTCCAGTGCTGTCCCCTGAGAGATGAGTATTTGCTAGGCACTAACACAAACTCCTCCTCTTCTTGCATGGATGAGGCAAGCTGGTGACCCTCAGAGCTATGAGTGGCCAGGTAGACCTTGGGAAGGTGCAGAAAGGATTCGGTGACAGCACTAAGACCTAGCAGCTCAAAGCACGGCATCAGGATGATTCATGCTGAGGAAGAAATGTAGTTGCTGGTGACTCACAGGATGGCAAGTTTGGAGCTTAAGCTCTGTGTTCAATCCTTAGCCCAAGATCCTTTAAATAATCTTTTAATATGAAGTTTAGTTCACATACCAGGCCAGCAGAGCTCCTTCTGCTAAAACTAATTGGAAATGGATTGAGAAAAGCCACTTGCATTAGTCAGTCTGAATAGAAAAAAGAAAATAAACTGAGAAAAGCTATTAAGTGTATCTTCCTAGAGCACATCAGAAAGCCTGCTAACCGAGCCACAATGATGCGGCAAACATCCTGACTTAGGCTCTGTGGAAAAACAAGCCTCCACACAGCACGGACCCACTACAGTGACCTACCTCTTGTCTTCCCTCTAAGACTACCAGATGGCTTCCAAAATTTGCCAAACACAACATTTTAATGATAGATTACCTGCAGATGAACAGTGAGGTTGTAATTTTCGGTACTCTCAGGCAGGCAGAGAGGCAGTATCAGACAGCAGACTGATGGACAGACAAGTTTCAAGCCCTTTCCGCAAGTCCTCTATCCTGTACTACACTCCCAGAGGAGCAGCAGCCCTCATATCCCCACACAGCTGGAGCACGTCTCCAGGAGCAGCCCACATTCCTGAAGGCTGTTTGACATTTGTTTTGATGTATTATTTGAAAAACCAGACTGCAGTGATGGTCTGGGCAGTCCTCAGCAGCCTAAACAAGTGACTGCACTGAGACAACTCACGAGCTGCCAGCTCAAATGCTCCACAAGTCTGGGAAGAGACAGCTGCTGCCATTTTATTAAGATCTTCCACAAATGAGGCTTCTCATTAAATCCAGGAAGAAAACAAGGAATAACACCATGAGAAAAATGAAAAGGCACAAATCATTTTTGGGAAAGCAATTTATAATAAAAGTAAAGCTATTGTGAAGTCTCAAGGTAGGTTAGAACTGCAGATATACTTAATTTGAGACAACATGGAAAAAAGCCTTCATCTGTTGATCAAAGATGCACATCCCAAAATTTTCCGGTCTGATTGCATATTTACCAGCGTTAAGCGAGCAGATCGTAAAGTATTTCATCAATGAATTTCTTCAAAGCATTTCACTGCCAGTAAAGCTAAGCTATAACACTTATCACAACTTAAACTGATACATCAAATTAAATATCTTAGGTATTTAAATTTCATAGCAGAAGAATAGGAACATTAATGTCCGTAGAATTCTAATTTTTCAAACCAATATTCCCATGGCTACTTTGTTACCACCAACCACAAACACAGACAGTTGCACATATCATGTGCCTAGGATATGAGTGAAATAGAGACTAACTAAAGGTTTGCTATTGTTTAATTCACAGAATACCAGAAAATAGTAAAAGTGTCCCTGCAGCCAAGAAAATGAATGCTGTATAGCCGAAACTCCCTCTGCATCCATTAGAGCAGACATACCCCAGGAAAGGTTACTCAGAGGTTATGGAATAATCATTTCTATTAGATTTTTAAGTTAGAGGAGATAACCATCTATCTGGAATTGTCTAGGAACAGTGTAATCTCACATGACGCAAGTGTACAATGCTGCTCCTCCAGTTTTAAGATGCTAAATTACTTGAACCTCTTGCCCTTTTGTTATTTCCACTGACAGAGTCCTTTCTGTGCCTACAGATTATAAAAACTGAAATAACAAAACTACCAAGTAACTCAATGCATTGCTCAACTCTCTTCATACGTACATTTTATAGACCTATAAAACTTGCAAGAACAGTAAGAAATATTAGAAAAATAGTAATAATGATCTTATTAATAGACATTTCTCAGAATTTGTCTTTTGGCCTAAGATTTCTATTTCTTCCAGTTATATTGCCTAAGACATTTTCAAGTGGCAAGCGACCTTTTTCTGTGTCAGTGAGAAGTCTTTTGATCTTCTGCCTGATAATCAAATTAACTTTCTCTTTCCCACACTACTATAAATCCATTTCCCTAGAGACTCAAACATAATTGCCTTATGCTAAACTCGAGATATTTCAGCAACAAAATTGTTAAGTCAGTTCACTGTCTGGGGATGGAAGTGTGTATCTACTTAAAAATTCTAGCGCTTTGGCAAATATCTGTATCTGAAATATCATATAATTGCAACATTTATTCCTTGGTTTTGGGTGTTCATTTACATCTCTATGCACAAGATAATTTTTTGGTCCAGAGAAAGCAGGTTTTAGTTTTATTAAAGAAAGATAGCAAGCTAGTAATAGATAAAATTCATCAACATCCTTAAAGAATTTTTAAGAAAAGGAGAAAAGGAAAACAGTGTACCTATTCTCTCACTTATGTATAATGGGAATAGCCTCCCACAAATCCTAGCTAAAGAGACAAACCTTCATATGATTTGGGGAAAAAAAAAAAGGCAGAAAGAGCAGAAAGCATAGAGAATAAATTGTGCACAGATACTGACCATTTCCTCCTTTTATGGGGGGAAAAAGGAGACACAAAATAAGAGAATTTCTATTAGATGCTGCTCTGCGTGCAGAGGAACTCCAGCAAAAACAGGTACCCAGACACACCAGAAATTAATATTAGGCTTCTTTCCAGTGCACGAATTTGCCATTGACACACCTGGAGACGTTCAAGGCCAGGTCAGATAGGGCACTGGGCAGCCTGACCTAGTGGGTGGCAACACTGCCCACGGCAGGGGGTTGGAACTAGATGATCCAATCCAAGCCAGGCTACTATTCTATGTTTATCAGTGGAGTGGAGCCACTAACCTCTGGGGCCTGCCAGAACACCAGGCATCTGCCCTTATCTTTCCACATGAGATAAAACAAGGTCAAGCAACTTCCCCTGAAATTTGCAGATCATCTTACCAACTGCTTCGTAAGGGTACACTCAGCCTGGCTTTGAATGTCCTCATGACCACAAACTAATTAAAAGAGCTGAGGTCTTGTTTGTCAGTTCCATCTCCTAGTCAAGATCTGGATAGCTAACCATCCTGTGTTTTCAACAGCTTTCAATTCCTGGCATATTTGAATTGTTTCTTTGCTGAGTATCATTCTCAAGGCACTGCAAAGATCTTGGTGGCTTCACTCATAGTCAGGGCTGTCCCCAAGAGTACCCCAGCCCTTCTACCCAAATACACACAACAGCTCTGTATGCTGCTCACACAGCACTGGGTTGTAGCACCCCACCAGTTGTGCCCCCTGAGGTTGCCTGCAGGGTCTCTCCATAGACACCCATTTAAGTGACTCCGGAGGTGGCAGTCCTTGCTATTTCCACACCAGTTCTGTGTTTCCTGCAGCCTACAGCATTAACCAGTGCAAGAATGCACCCTATCAGACTTTCAACCTTTCAGTCACCCCAGCACGCTCTTGACAGCCATCACTTGGGTTTATTTCAACAGTTCCCAGAAGACATCAATGTTAGCATTGGTAACATATTCCTTTTCATTTACCATTTGTTTCCTCTGAGGAAAAAAAAAAAAAGCACAGTATAATGAAATTTGGGCAGAAATGTTAAAAAAATCACATTCTAAAGTGTACGTGTGTGTATATATATATCCACCCACGTAAAAAGTTCATCTATGGGACATACATACATAAATTTTTGCTTATGTTGGAGAGAAGAGGAAGAAAAAGGAATCGGAAAATGGTTCTCCTTTTAGAAAGGGAGCCTTTCCAACAATCTCTACTTTTTCATGCAACACTAATGCCACTAAACTTTAGAGGTAAGTCAGATGTAATTACAGGCAAAAAGGAAAAAAAGCTTTAAAGGATTATATACTTCTGAATGCTACTTGTAGCTAAATACCATCTCATTGGACTTTCTCCCCTGTAGTGTAAATTTAACAGTTCCATGATGAATAATATTTAGACTTTTTTTTTTTACAACCATTACTATATTTTGTTTCAGGTGGCAAGGCAGAGTTTGGAATTAAAGATTATTTTAGTACATTTCTGGGTCATTGTTTCACTTTCAGAGGACTGCAATTTTATAAGCACTAAGACTACTAGCTGGTACTGTCGATTTGCCAGGCATCTTTGGTACAGTACGTCACACTTCCTCTGCCAGATGAGAAAAAACACCAATGCAGCTACACTTGTAATAATAGGTATTGTCCTTCTTACTTACACTGTGAATGTTTTCAGGGTACAGTTCTTTCTTCCACTGTAAGAAATTACATGAGTTCTTTCCACACAGCCTATTCAGTGTTTAGAATCTTGATATGAATGGAAAGTATCATTATGCACCATTGTTACAGCGATAATGGGAGTAGCTGTGTAGCTTACCTGTGATGTTTTTATGTTAATACACTGGTCAAAGCAGACAGCACATTCAGAGATGGAAATAATTCCTTATTGTGAAGTATTCAATTCAGAAACTTTACGAAATTTCATGCCCTCTTGATGAAAACCCAACCAAATTGTCTTTATACTAGAAATACTCAGAATAGTTACTATCCATTCACAAAGATTTTTATTCCCTGCTCTCCCAAACATAAAATGACCTTAATTTTTCCCCCTCTCCATCCATGCAGTTAAGCATCATTGCATTTCCATATATGAAAGCTCCAGTTTGTTGTATTTCAGCATCTTCTGAAATTAAATGCCAGAAAAAGTATATTTATACATAAGATTGCACTCCATTGAGAAGTGTTTTGGATTTTAAAAATATCATATAGGCAGATTATGAATTTATGATCCAGCTCCTCCCAAAGTGTATTATGACTTTTTTTTTTTTAAACACTCTGAGATCAGCTCTCCCTTCTCCCTACTGAAATGCCCTTACTCAAGCCAGCTCTGCACTCCTCACGACTTCTCTGGCTCTTTCTGGAGATACTGACAGAGCAAAATATTACACCCATAATCCAGTATCGTACTTTCTACAGTCAGCACCAATTTTATCGTGGACAGTACACCTGTAAGAGGACAATCTCTAGATTTACTCCTTCTGTGACAACAAACAAGGCACAAAGAACAGACTACAGAAAAGTTGCAGTAATGTGTATTTTTTCCAGAGTCACACGTTTCCGTTCGTTTCCTTACATACCGATATAAAACCAGCGGCAGGTTTTCATGTCAGTATTTTGGCTTTTTTGTTTCTGTTAGAATAATCCGAAATGATACACTTCATGGGTGTCTCCATGACCTTGAAGAATGAGGAAGTTTAAAGGAACATGTAAAAAGGAAAATATTCTTGGAGGCAACTGTTTGAGTTTGGGTTTCATAGACTTCTTGCTCTTTATATTTATGCGTTTTTGCACTTGGGTAGACTTCTGTATTAAGGAGAATGCTTTAGTTTGACTTCTATGTTCCCACTTAAAACAAAATGTTTAACATTTAGATAATCTACACTGTAAAATAAAAATTCAAATTACTGTCACAAAATCTAATGGAATCACATCATTTAAATTCACTGAAAAACTAAGGTCATACTGCTCAGCCTATAAAGGTTTAAAGTGGGAACATTAAAAGAAATAAGCTGGAAAGAAAATGGGCAGTAAAACATTCGGAGAAACATGGATTGTTTTCTTTTTTCTTACTTAGAAAATATAGGTGGCAGTAAGGGACACAGAAAGGTGCTCAGCATGGGAATAATTCCAGAGATACTCTCATCAGCTTCAGCAGAAGGAAATAACGGTAACACTGAATGAAACAACAACAACAAAAACACAACACAAAGAATTCAGTACATAAGAGCTTGATGTCCCAGCTTCCCTTTGGGTTAAAAAGATTTAAAAATATATGAAAAAAACATAGGTGAGGAAAATGGAAGAGAAAGAGAAAAAGAAAATAGTAAAAAAGAAAACTGTCCTCCCAGTGAGACAACAGCCAGGTCTAAGTGGCTCTGTCACAGACAAGGCCTCCTTACAATTTCTTCCTTGTAGAAATGCTGATTTTGCATTCCAAGATGAGCGATACTCGTCAATATCCATGATGATTGAAACATTCAGGCAGTGTTCGCCTGCTCTGGCCAGAAAGTGTTTTATGTATCCTACGCCTTGAATATCACCTCTGCTGCAGCCTGGAAGATCACCAGCAACTTTTCTCACAGATGGAAAGAGATAGGACATGAGGAATCAGCCTCAAGTTGTACCAAGGGAGGTTTAGATGGCACTTTATGAAGAACATCTTCATGAAGAAGGCGGTCAAGCATTGGAATAAGCTGCCCAGGGCAGTGGTAGAGTCTCCACCTCTGGGTATTTAAGAAATAAGTGGACATGACGCTAAGGAACATGGTCTAGTGATAGGACTCAGTAGGCCAAGTTGATGATTGGACTTGATGACCTTCAAAGACTTTTCCAACCTAGATTATTTTTGTGTGTCTTCTATGACTGCCAGCCACTTCACTGCTGCTTGAAATTCAGCATTGCTGGTACACAAACACACAGGGCCAGGAAATGCAGTAACGCACTTGATATTCTTGTTTTAATAACCATCAGGAGGCCCAGGGTCTCCCCAGGTATTAATCCAATGCAGAGCTGTCAGCTTTCTGCCAGAACTTACTAACAGCACGGAGCAGTGTCACGTTGCTTGTAAATGATGAAAGATTGCCTAATTCTTCCCTCTAACATTCACATACATCTGAAGAGCACAAGAGATGGGTGACAAGTGACAAAGAATCAAAATGTTTTAAAGTAATACTTCATCCTGCAGGAAACAAAGAGCTTTGTGTGCCTGTCTTGGAGACTAGAGGAACATGTTTCAGAGTACAGAAATAAATTATAATTATCTGCATTCTAGCAGAACAAGAAGAGGAAGAAATAGGGTTTAACAGAAGTTACACTTTCAGAGTTTTTCTTAAAAACAACATGAAAACATTCCTTTCCCAAATAACTACACTTCTCTTTCCACTGAGACACCTAAGGGCTTGTGCCATTTTAAACATAATTTATAAATGAATTATTCCAGTGAACAATTTGATAGCATCTCCTTCTTCCCATGCTTTCAAAGGGAGAGCTATCAAGCTATTCTACAAAGCCACCTCAGTCAATATACTTTCAAGGGTTTTTTAATGTGTTGTGTCAGGAGATAAATATCTTTTCATCTCCACTAAGTTAGATAAGAAGCCAAACACTTCAAGGAGACTGTTTGATATTCGAAACTTGGAAAAATAAATGACAACACATAAATTGTACCTAAATAGAAGAGCACAGCTATGCAGATAGAACAGACTGTTTTCAAGATACTACACTCAAAAAAGACAAACACTTTCTGGAAAGTAATATAGTTTTCTCAGTTCTTAATTATTTTGGGTCATTTGTGAACAAAAAGCATTTTCTCTAACACAGTGAACTGAAAACAAGTATAACACGAAAATTTTCAGACAATAATATCCCGTTTCCCATTCAGAAAATAATTTACTAGAATTACTGAAGATAACTTACTTGCTAGAGACACTAGAAAATCAAGATCTCTAACAAAAAGAAAAAAATGCTGGGGTATGCCTGTACAATGTAGCAACAAAACTGATGAAGTATTGTATTTTTCATACAGTCTACATGGTTCTGTACTATAAGGAATTTGTTAGATACTCTGATTAATGCATCAACATGCTGACGAACTGACCAAAAGACTTTTAAAAGGGGAAAGGAGAACGTTCATTCAAGCTCAAAAATAAATTTCTCCCGAGCCACGTTTACTTCCCACACTAATTTTTTAGGTCATATTATAATCAACTCTCAACAAGCATATATTATTTTTGAACGCAAGTCAAAAAATTTCTAATATTGCCTTAAATGATAATGCAGGATTAATCCAAACTACTAAATAAACCAGTGCATCTCAGGCAGGACAAAACTAAACCCCGCAAGCAACCTCAGTACATTCCCTCTTTTATCCCCATCAGAATTCCACCTATGCTCTTGACTTTGACAGCAGTTAAGGGTTACTATCGGTTTCTCTCTAACAGCTGCACCACAATGTACACTTAAGGTTTCTTCAGTAATGAACCCACACCTGCTTACCATCAGCATCCACAGAAGAGAACATTACAACATACATTCTAAGTGTGTGAAATTTCTACATGGAGTGTTTATTCTGATTTTTACTGTGGTCTTGGTTCATTGTTTCATTTCATTGCCATGGCTTTCAACAATCACAATTTCACCCACTATGAAAATAACATTTATTAAAAACGAACTTCATAATTTATCACTTTATTTTATTTTGCCAAGACTGCTCATTTTCTGTAGTACTGATCACCAAATTTGCTTTTAAACCATTTGGTAACCTGGGCTGCATCAGAAGAAGGATGGCAGCAGGGCAAAAGAGGTGACTGCCCCTCTCTACTCTGCCCTCGTGAGCCCCTATCTGGGCTCCCCCAGTAAAGGAAAGATGTGAAGCTTTCAGAGAGGATCCAGTGGAGGGCCACTAAGATAATCAGAGGGCTGGCGCACCTGTCCTGTGAAGACAGGCTAAAAGAGCTGGGCTTGTTCAGTCCGGAGAAGAAAAGGCTGCATAGAGACCTCACTGCACTCTTCCAATATTAAAAGGGAGATTATATACAGGAGAGAAATCAACTTTTTACAAAAGTAGATAGTGACAGAACAAGAGAGGATGGTTTTAAACTAATGGAGAGAAGATTAAGATCAGATGTGAGGGGGAATCTCTTCCACTGAGAGAGTGGTGAGGCCCTGGCACAGGCTGCCCAGAGAGGTTGTGGATGCCCCACATCCCTGAAGACATTCAAGGCCAGGCTGGATGGGGCCCTGCGCAGCCTGACAGATCTAGCAGTTGGCAACCGTACCCATGGCAGGGAGGTTGGAATGTAATGAACTTGGAGATCCCTTCCAATCCAAGCCATTCTATGATTCATATGTTGTGCAACCTACAGGTAAATGCAGATCTGGAATCACAGAGTATCCTGGTCTTATTCAGACTATATCAAGACTATTCTGAAAAAGCACGATCAATTAACAAAGTAGTTGTACTAATTAAAATTAATATTTTACTAATCCTTCCCTGTAAAGCAAACAAAGGCAATGACAGAGCCTTTATTTGAGATCCAGGCGCTATAGAACAAGATATCAAAGAAAGAGGAATTAACTCAGCCCTCCCAGCAACAGTTTGGAAAAAAACGGTGAGCTGAGTGCAGCCTTCTCCGGTTTGAACTCTGGCACAACAGAAGAAGGAAGGGGAAGGGGGGAACCCGCACGCGGGCTCTGAGTGCATATGTGCTCCCGGAGCCGGGAGCATTGCTGAGATGAGGGGAGGAAGGAAGGGCGGATCTAGGCTCTCCCTGCCTGCTTTGGGCACTCAGGGGCTCACGTTCTCCTTCAGGCTATGACCTGGCAATTCCACTGCATTCCTCATAGACCCCCAAATGTTTAAGCATTCACATCTCATTGCTACGCTGTTTTCTTGCTAAACTTACAGGCTGCACTGGATGGATCTGCAGTGGTTCCTCAAATAAATTCATGGCTAATTTCCGCTAACAGAAGTAATGTCCATCTTTCTAAGACAGAGTGCAAAAGCAGACTACTGACACTTTACCTCTAAATACTTCTCAATAAGCAGTGCTGAACACCCTGAACTCAAGGCCTATAAAATATACATGTGGTCTTATTAGCCTAGGACCAGGAAAAATAGAACCCCATGATCCAGCATCTCATATAAACCAATTATATCTACTGAAAGTGATTTAGTTTGGTACATTGCTACTGCAGCCACATACATAGCATGCAGATTTGAACTGCTGGAAGACAGAGTTGCAGAAAGTAAAGAGGGTAGGAGGTAGTATCTTCTATATATGCAAGCGGACACAGCCTATCAGTCATACCAGCTTATATATAACTGAGGCTTAGAGCAAGTGAGTTATGTTAAAAAGAAAGTAGATGATTAACTGAGATTATGAGACTGCAAAGACAACTAGACTTGGAAATTCTGCAGTTTGCCTGTGTTAGAGGTAAACATCAACTTTCTACCTGGAACTCCCATCTCTCAGCTTCTGAAAAAGGAATTTCAAATGTCAATGAATTAAAATTACAACCAGAAAGAAATGAGGAATAAACAGGAACTAACAGTAGAAAATAGTACCCACCAGAACTGAAGCGCTAGTCACATAAGTCTAGCACATAGGGACAACAGACAAATGCCCCACGTCACACTCTGCTGGAGGCTGTAAAGAAATAAAGAAAATGAAAGAAAAGTGTGTTGGGGGGAGCTCTTCAGCTAAGTGTTTCTGCAAGACAAACATCAATGGAAGAAGAAATTTTTTCTGCTTATTAGGCATAGGATAAATCATGCAGTGAAAATAAGTAATTTGCTTCATATTTCTATATGACGATCTCAGGAGAAAAGGTGAGTGAAATAGTGGAAATACAAGGAAAAAAGAAAATGATATCATTATAGCTGAAGGATGAACAAAAATCAGAGCAAGATAAATCCACAAATCTAGGCATGGAATTATAGATCAGGTAGCAAGGTTTTATATATGTTTTTATATATATACAAAAACTGTCTGGATCATCATATATATTATATAAATATGACCTTGCTACCTGATATAAATATATTTAAAATATATATCAAAATCAGCAACAGTCTTATGTGACTAGAGACTAACAGCGCTCATCTTTAAGTGGGAAGAGGGACAAGTGATCAGGACCATTTACATGGCTGTTGAACTGACTGCATTAGGATTGCAGAGCAGCATTTCATTTTCCAGAAAAAAGGCTGTAGGTATCCACCCTGTCAAGTAAAACTTAACTTTGATAAACGGTGCACTAAGTTTTGCATGTTTACATTACAGCTGCTCATACCACAGAATAATTTTACCTCTTCAGCTGAGATTTGATCTTGCATAAGCTAATGAAACTAAAATGTAAAGTGTACTGAAATGTAACCTGGCTAGAGTAGAAGCCAGTATGTTAAAAGTAACAAACGTAGCAGTGCTCAAAGTAGTGCTTATCAGTTTTATAAAGACAATCAGCTGCCAAGTTATGGAGTTAGACTGATCTATAAACTTTAAGAAAGCCTAGGGTAATGGGTTTTTTTTGTTAATTTCTTATCCTTTTTTAAAATCTATATGTTTAGCACCATCCAAAATGAGACGTTTCTAATATTAAAACAACACACTTTTATGTTAGTCAACTTTCATTCTTAAAGATCATTTCAACAAAAATAAACAACCAAATAAAGAAGATAAGAAGATGTGAAGTCAAACAAAATTGTGTTTAAAAGCAATACTGAGTCATCCTCAAATTCTCCAGTTTCTCAGAGCTTTCTTTCCTTGTTTTCCTTAGCTTGCTGCTGACTCCCACCCCAGAAGAAACTTAACAGAAGAAACACGTTCATGTGAAATTTTACAAGCATAAACTACTTCAGAATCAGGTATGGATAATCCTGTGGTAGATAAAGTGATTTTTTCCAGTCATATCAAGAAGGTAGGTCTTAACCACTTAATAGCAAGTCTTTTATATAAGCTACTCTAAAAGACTCTTGAAGGATACTGTAAGTTTGAAAGTTCAGTGTGGATGGTTAACAGAAGTAGCCACAGGCTTTTGTCTAGTCTTGAACTTGTCACCTGAAGTTCATAAAAAACATGACAAATCTGCACATTGATATTCAGCTGGCCTACTTCATAGTGCTTTTTTGCGGAATGAAAATGTGTACATTCATGCAGTTTTTCTACTCCTATACAATATAACACCTACTGTGTATTTTAATTTACTTTAATTATTAAAGATAGTTTAAAGCTAAAAAAAGAATTACTTTGAGGTACCCAAAATAACAAATTAGACTGTCTGAGTTGCACGTGGCAAGCAAGCTTCCCTTCCCTCCACTCTGAATAAGCAGTGATGACAGCTTTGCTACAGTGGCATTCATCACTTGCTTCAGGCACTCAATTTTTTGATCAGTGCAGCGGATATGGTAGATTTAACCTGAGACATGAGAAGTTAAAACAAACAGGGTGTGATGGAGCTGACAAAATGTGCATCTGGAAAAAAACATTAAGATCATGTTTCTGAGGAGGGACATGGCTCAGCAGGCATGGCGAGGATGGGCTGACAGTTGAATTGATGATCTTAGAGGTCTTTTTCAACCTTAATGATTCTATGATCCTATGAAAAGGATTTGATCAAATAGAAGCCATCAAAAAGATTCTGCCTTTCAAAAAAAAAACACACATTGGTAGGTTTTAGCTCCAATAGCTAAATTAATTTACTGTACTGAAACAGAAATATTTCAATATTTATAATTAGATTTAGCTGCGACTGTTATTCCTTGAGTCCAGTCATTCTTACCAGTATTTCCTGCTTACAATATTCAGCTAAAAGCCAAAAAATCAGCTGAATGTTTATCTGGAAAGTTCCACATGAGATCAGACCTTAATTCAGCTTCCTCCCAAGTCAGTGAAAAGTCTTTCTCAGTTCAAGTAGGAAAATGAGTAGTTCTTTTTCCATTTCCACCAGTTACATCAACATTGCCAGTAAAATCTCTAATTGCATCGATCAGTACAGGCAGTGGAAGTGTCAAAAAAAAAAAAAGGAAAGGACCCAAAATCCAACTATGAGGACCTACAAGGTACAACTTGGGAATGCAAGAAACATCATACTGATGCGAGCACACTGTCTGCATTGAGGCTTTATACAAGCATTATGTTGACAATCTCCAGGTACTGGTCAGCTTAAAAACTGGATCTCAAACTTCTACTAAACTGTAATTTCCAGGTTAATAGTCCTAAAATGAGAATCACAGGGAGAGCCCTTTTTAGGGAGATTATGATTGCTACAATTTTGGTGGTTTTGGAGGAAAAGCTGTTTCTTAAAGCATCATCCTTATAAAACCATTAATGTGAAACAACATATACTGAAGCATATGCTGATCAGAACCAGCTGACGCTTTTCCACTTGATTTGCGATTTCCTAGCTCAAGGTAATTCTTTGTTACTGGCATTGATGACTCAAAGATCAGACATATTGTGAAAACTGCACATTTCCTGAGGTCAAGGGCATGAGATCTAAGCAGCAATAATAAGTAAATAAATCAATGAAAAAGTAGTCAGAGAATGCACAGCTGCAATCAGATTTTTATTTTTTAATTCCCATTGGCCATGTTCTTGACTATATAAAGCTGTACGTAACTTCCCTGACAATGAGCACTATCAGCTCAGGAAAGGTGTCTTCATGAATTGCAAATACAATTTATTTTTATATTAAAGCTTAATCAGATTAATCTACTTCTAATGCTGTACACTAACAACTTGGGTCTCTCCCATGATATTACTGTCATTGTCATAATGCTACTTAATTTATACAGTACCAAACAGCAGTTGAAAGATGGACACCGAGATGCAACTGTATCCAACGAATTTCAAGATAATTGAATCTATTTCAGTTGCACCGTAACATTTCTGAGTTTTAACAGCTGAAGTGTTAAGAGAGTTAAAATAAAATTGGTATTGTGGAGCTGAACAATAAATATATCTTCCCCTCTATGCAGCACATAATAGAGCGGGAATTGCAGAGTAGCCTGCACAACACACGATTTTTGCAGCTTGAGAAACAACACCGCATATATGAACTTTAATTAATTAGAAAGCAGATTAGGAAATCTGTGTTTCTTCAGTTGTTCCAACCCCTGAAATAAAGGAAAAAAAAACAGAAATAGCAGACAAATAGATAAACACACACTCTTTCAGTATTTGCCTGGACTTAACCTGACATCTCTCCTTACTGCTAGATGATCAAATGAGCATTTAGGATGGGAAAGAGAACTCCCTCTCATGCAGCCAAACCCACTGCATAAACCCTCTGACCCGTACCCCACGTTACAACAGCAGGGTTTGCAGCCAACACAAGCATCTGGTAAAAATGACAAGCTTCAAACTGGAACTAAAAGCATCTTCTTCCAGCTTCTGGCAAGGAGCACTGCTAGCTGATGCCCATCTGAGCACCCACAACCTGCATAGATGCACCGAAGCCCTGTCATGGCCCTATGTGCTCCTACTTCTCCGAGCAAGAGCAGCCTCTCGCAGGAGAGCCAAAGCTGAAATTAAAATGGGTTTGTTCAAGAGAAATGGCATCTGCATCTCTCTCGGGCACACACTCGTGATTCTCCCCTGCTTAGAAGAAACCTGCAGATCTTCAGCACAGATTAATCCACATTCTGGAGGTTATTACTCTTACCACTGTAGCTTGCAAATGATTTGTAGGACTGCATCCACATTAATCACACAATTGCACAGAGACGCTACAGTTTTTTTTTTGTTTTTTTTTTTTAAATAAGAAATACTACATTCTTCTTACTTTTCAACAACTCATCCTCCTCTCCAGCCTTAGCCAACTACAGAGGTCTCCAGTGCAGCTCCCACACTGCACAAGGAAATATTACCATCCTGTTTAGCTTCAGGATAAAGATGATTCAGGTTTTGTTTTGGCTGAAGACGCTCATCTACTTCAGTGCTGACAAACAGCCCTCTCAGGCCTGAGCCCCAGGATAACACCATAATTTTTTGCTGTAAGAGGTTCTGGTTGCAATTGTGAGGCAAGAATGCAAATGAATTGTCCAATGAATAAGTCTGAAGATTTTTGCTAAATGAGATTTATGCCTGTGTTGTGATGTGCAAGTGCAGAACACTTCCTGCATTGCTGCTACTTCCATCCCCGCATACTGTGGGAAGCCAGTCTGGGGAAGAGCACAGCTATCATCTCTCCTCACGTCCTAACAATCCGTCACAAGTCAGCTATAAAATAAGGTGACCCAGGAGAATGAAGCCAGAGAGAGCATTCAGACATCCTTTATATTGATAGATGAAGATACGACATTATTAAAATAGCCTAACAAATATTTAACGCTCCACCAGCCAGTTGGATGTTCTGTCAAGGCTGCTCCCACCCGCCCTTCAGAGAGGGCTTCCACCCAAAGTACTTTGCTCCAGGTGTCACACAGTCTGCTGCATTCAGACCCAATTCAAATGGGCATTAAAACAAAATTTTCTAGAGAAAAAAAAAGATATACCAAAAACAAAGGAAAGCTCTAAACACTTTGCTACCAAGGTGGCAGACATTTCTGCTTTCCTTTTCTCAGGAGTCACTTTACCAATTTGACAGCTTCAATTTAGTATGCCTTTCCCCTTTAAAGGAGAGCTCATTTCTCTCTACTGATGCTACTTGCTTTCACTATACAATCTTATGGCAATATTTCAACTCGGAATGGTAAAGCTGTTAGTTCCCTAAAGCCAACCATATGGCCATGGTAGTGTAAACACTCTGTTACATCTGTCTGTCTGTAGGTTGCTACCCCTGAAAAAGAATGTATTGTGCTTTCTATTTCAGGTCCCATGTATGTCAGTGAATGCCAGCGTTTTTACTGTAACAACATCCCATGTGTGACAATGTCAATACACGCTGGAGGAAGTTTCAATATCCATCACTTCGATTTTGTTTTTCAATCTCAGACCTCAAAGCACTGACAAGGACAATCTGTGGCATTTTTTCCCCTATTCTATCCTTTAAAAAAGCCATAGCGTTCACAGGGAGGCAACCTGTCCCAAAGCACAAAGGCTAAGCTTGCAACACAGCTTGGATCTCCCTAAAACTGATGCAACAGAAGAGAGCAGGGGGTTCTCCAGGTGGCCCCGCCATTGCACTGTGTGTACTTAATGGGGGCCTGGGGTACATTTCATGGAAGTTGCTCTGACCTCATGATTGCATCCATCAGCACAGACCTTCTCACCTTAGTAGAAATCACAATGTAAAAATATGGTCATTAAAAGAAAGCAAATACATCTGTGTACAAGCACGTTTCACAACAATGCAGCAACATTTAAAGAACTTTTTTTCCAGCTTTCTCTTTCAGAAGTGTATAATTCCTTTTATAGTGTAGCTTATGAAATATCTCTTTAAAATCCATAAGATGCTGCAGAAGCCTATATGTTCATAATGAATAGTTTCTCCTACGGATTTATTTCTGTTTGATTCTATAAGTGGAGCACACGGCAACAGGTTTACACAGAAGTGAGCTAGAAGCAGATGTTTCTGAAGTGAGGACTGTTGTTTTGTGCAGCTCTGAAGGAAGTGTAGGTCTGCTTTCCAAATATGGAGTTGGGATTTTAAAACCACAGATGACGGATTTGTTTACCAGGAACCTTTACAAAGAATAAGCACTGCATGTAGTTATACAGTATATCACTTCTTTCCAAACCAAAGTAAACAAAGCAACTGTGTCAAGTTTTGGACTTCTGTTCATGCTGTGAATTTTCTTTTAAATGAAGGTTGGTTTCAAGTTATATTCAGGTAAGCATTTTAAAACATAATAAAATGGCCACATCATGCTTTATGAACTGCATTCAAAAGGACCATCTGTTCTCCTTGAACGCCCCATTTTAAAGGCACAGTCGCCTTATTTCAACTATTAATTCACAGGGAACGTATACCATTGAGTATCATGAACTCCTTGAAACACATAGCCTAAGATTAGAAGTTGGGAATCATAGTTGCATTCTTACAGGATTGAATACAAGTCTTATTTACTCAGTTGCCTAATGCTGAGAATACTGACCTCAAGATATTAGAATAAAACAATATTTGTGTTAATGCTCAAAACAGTTTTAAAGATTTGTTTTAATGACTACATCCTCACTTTACTTATTGATCTTGTTGTTAACATTATCATCTTTATCAAGACTTACTAGTTCTCCATTAATATTCTCAATCTTTATCACCAATTTCAAAAGGATAGTGAAAAATTTCAAATAAGCCTCTGAAAAGCTACATGGATTAAGAGAAATTCCCTGAAAGTCCTTCTCTGAAAAGGTCACCCTCATGGGCAACTCTTTACATACTCAGAACTGACTGTGGCATTCAGCAAATTTCATTCTTCACTCAGATTATTCAGCACCTGCAGAAAGCCATCCAGAAAGCCTTCCTCACAGCCCAGTGTGAAGAATAAGTGGCACATGGGTGAATATTTGAGATGGCAAATATTCTAACATCCATCCCAAAGTAGTACCAAAAAGAGAAACAGCCGGCTCAACTCTGACATAAAAAGTGGGCTCAGATAGAAGACAAACACACTTCAAGACTTCAAAAGAGTAAAAACTTTAAGAAATGGAGTTTTGCAGACATTTTTAATGACCGCTCCACACAGGATGCACTGTCTGAAATACTTAATAACTGACTCCCCTAGAGACCATTTGCAACAGCATGCATGCTCAGGAAGTCATGGCAGTTTCTTTTGGGCAGTGACGCTATGCAGCAGCACATGGCTGGTCCTGTGTGGAGCCAGGAGTTCGACTCATGAGTCTTCATGGATCATTCCAACTCAGGATATTCTATGTTTTAAGTCTAATATTCACTGATTTATTTTACATTAGATTTCTAACTACAGTAGTACGACAAAAAATAATACAAGCAGCACAGACATACACAACCACAAGAAAATCTAACTCTGTTCCGATTCACATTGCATTACCTTACTAAGGGAAAAAGATGGTATACCTAGAACCATTAAACCTTCAAATGGCACTGAGCAAGGACAAGAGATTTCTAGAGCATTGCCCTCCTCTCTAACCACCTGTGAGAAAATATGAAGATAAAAGTCAACTGGTATTGATGAGATCTTGTGCAAACCGCTCCAGTGTGGATAGATGAGGATAATCAGACTAGTGCTTGGCTTTGTAGTAAAGAATAATATATGAATCTTTTAAAAATACATGTTAACCTGTAAAGCAGGACTATAAATGCAGTGATCACGCACTTTAAGATTAATCCCATGACAGCATACCACAATAAAATGAAATGCACTGTAACAAAATGAATTTCAATGGATACTTGTAAAATAAACCAAAAAAAAAAGGACTTTGCATTCTAAAACATAGTAATTCTAGGAGAAAATAAACATTTTACACACATACTTAATGAACATTCTTAAAAAAATTGAAGTGCTTCTTTCATTATTATCTGACCTCCATAAAACCTTTCTATACTCAACTATAAGTCTTCCTCATTAAATGAAGATAATTGAATAATTTTATCTTCCAAAAATGATTAAACGGCCACTTTTTTATTACATTTAGAACTCTAAGACCACAAATAATTTCTTTTATATCTGCTACCACTTTCCTTTCTGTTCCAATGACGTTTTCTTTTACCATTTTGCTTGTATTTCTATATAATGTATGCTATTATTAAATAATTCATTGGATCAAAAATCAAAAATTCATTAATATTTGGCATATTTTTAAGTGCAAAATTAGAAATCATTTTACTTCCTCCACATAAGAAATGCAGTCCAGAAATAATTCTGCATTGTTTTCTTTAAAGGAAAGCTATGACAGTAGATATAAAAAGAATCCTCATCCCCACACATCATTAAACAGGCAAAATATTTCACTTCAGTTAGCTAATTGAGTAAATTTATTTGATTTCTATATATAAAAGCAGCAATTTTTAATATACGCTCAGCTCTCAAAAATAGAATCCAACATCTTCTTTGACATTTTCAAGCCAACTTCCTAGTCTTATTTTAAATAAGACTGTTGTAAAAGGTTGTATTGTTTGGTCAATGCATTCATTGACTTTGCATATTTTATTACACATACAAGTAATCTCATCTCTGCTGAGGACTGGAAGTACTGGAGGCAGTATACTCTTGATAGCAAAAGCAGCAAAGAATCCAGCTGTTTTTGGCAGATGTCAAACACATCCAGCTCCTCAGCACAAGTTTTGTTACTGGCATAATTCCTTACTGGATCAAATCTAACAGAACAGCTCATAAATTCATTGCAAGGAAATGAACAATGTGGGAGAGGGGGGAAGAGCAACAAACATCCCTCTCAAACACGCCACACCTACACCAAAGCCACTATTGTCTGCAACTTCACTACTTCTTCAGTTGTCCTGCTCCTCCCCAACACCTCAATCCTTAATGAGTCACCAGTGGCTGCATCACCTATCCTCCTATTCACATTATTTGTTATGCCCCTGAATGTGCTGCTTCTTCATCTGTTATCACCAGCATCACTTGACAATTCTTGCTATTGCACAGCTTTGCAAACAGAAAGAATACACCACTCAGATAGCATCCCTTCTTCCACCTCTACCCTGAAATAGGTCCTCTGTGCCTTGCATAACATTGCACCTCTGTCTCCTGCGCTTTTCCCACCCATCTGTCCCCAGTAGCTTTGGTTTCCCATTTTCTTCAGCATTTACCTGTGTGTATCTTCTACTTAAATTACCACTTGCCAATCCAGTTAAACCCTGCAGATCTACATTTCAGAGTTTACTTCTGTTCAAAGAAGTGCTTTGAACAGAAGTGCTCCAAAGCTGGCAGACAACCAATAGCATCGTTGCACTGCCTTGACTCAAGACAGATCTACTAAGCCATCTTGTCTGACAATTTACTGCTGCAAAAGCTGGTTGTTTTTTTTTTTTTTTTTTTCCAATGGTTCTTTTGCCAGAAGACTTAAACTAGCTGTAAAACTCGCCTGCAGAGAAGATGCTGTAGATGATGCCTCGGGCAGTGACTCACTCCTCCATCACTCCCTTTTCCTATGGCTACAACAGCAGATATAAGGGCAGCAGCAAGTAAATGCCAAGACTCAGCCCAAAACTATTAACTCATGCTTGCTGAGTGTCTCTGCAGCAAGAATAAAATAAACAGGAAATACATAGATCACCGCCACATGGCCAGAAAGCTAATGAGCATCATGCTACATGAAACAAGCAAGTGACCTTAGCAAGCAGCCAATAAAGGTGAAGCACTCATTAACCATCTTTTCCCTATAGCAAGAAATACTATATTATTAAAATATTTATACCCAAACAGAGGCTTTTACAACACTATCATCTTCAAGCAAAACACTGTCTTGGCCTCTTTCAGGTACACCTCAACATCAATTAAGAAAGTTTAAAGTAATTTGTAGTGAGATAAGACAGTGAGAGAACAAGAACGCTCCCATGCTCAGCTTGCAATTCCCACAAATGTGTTGCTTTATGAGAATTTATTGATCCATTACAGACTTGTACTCTATTTTTCATTTCAGACTAAATCTTGGCCCTAATTTGGAATAGGGTGCAACTAGAAGTAGGAGCATTTGTAAGTAGATGATTATTGAAATTCTTTTCTATATTCCAATGCGATATGACCACCTAAACAAAGAACAGCAGTACACACAGCTCCTTAGTAACTTAACACATACAAGTAGTGATTGGAAAAGGCTAATTCACTTCTAGCAGATAATAAAACAAAGCCACTATTCTTCATGTTCACTATGGTAGTATCTAAGCACCTTATTATAGAGACAACAAAAAGAATTTGGATGAGTTATTTCTCAAGGCCATTCAACCTGAAAAGTTTCGGTATTCATAAAATCTCAAATCTACTTGATCCTTCTCTTTACTGCTGTGAAAGCGGGGCAAAATTTGCAGCCTCAGATACCCCCCTAGGAGCACCCTATTAGCATTATGAACTTTTGACACAGACCAGTGTTATGCCTAACAGCCACAATCCCAATGAGTGACCAGAGCAGACCTTTATAAGAGAGAGGAGACTGTTTCTCCAAGAAGACTTCACACCCACAGGATAGCATAGTTTAGTGTCAACAGAGGACTTGGAAATTGCTCTTCTGACTCCAGATTCTAGTCACCAAATAAGATGAGATAGAAGATGCTGCTGGCTCAAACTATGCCATTTTATTTTCCTTCCTTAAGCTATCAAATGTCAATTGTAATCTAGCAGTTAGTATTATTTTAGGATAATCTTTCTCTGACATTTTCAGTGAGACTTTACTTGCAGACTGTTATGATTGGAAAATATCATTTTAGGCTAATCTTTCCTTTGACATGTTCATGAAAAGGTAGGTTGCTTATATGTTTTTTCTTCCTCTCCATACCACTCTTAAAGAATCAAGAAAGGCCAAGGCATGAACTGCAAACACAATGGTAGTTTCCCTCATGTCAAACAGTAAAAAGTAAGGAAATGCAGAATTTCTGGGGTCCTTTCAAATGTAGTCCTGTTTCTGAAATGAGATGGAACTGTCTGTTAGAGACATCGACACACATCATTTATAGGTATAATCTTAATGCCTCCTTCTTTTATTTCATAAAGTTTTAAATGTCAAGTGATGCACTGCAGGAAAAAAATGCCTCCTCAGATGGTTTTCCATTTATAAAAGCTATTTATGGATAATACTAATGGCATTAACTGATTCCATAGCAGACAACTTGATGTTGCTGCTTTGAGTACCTACGTACAAGGTGCCCATGCACAACTGTACACTATAGTTGAAGTCATAGTGAGAGTTTGATGTTCACATTATTAGCCTTTTGGGAAGTTCCGCTACAGAAAATAATGAATAAAGTAGTAGCTAATTTACATTTTTTAGGCAGTGATGTTGACATTTATATATTAAAATGTTTAAATATTAAAACCCACTTTCCATACATAATTAGTGAATTTAGATAACATATGCAAGCTGAAGTTAAGAATAAAAAGTATGATAACCTCAGAAATGCTTGTCTGAACAAAACTCAACAAAAGCAAGTCCTTTGAGATGAGGTAAGAACTGATAAACTCAGGGTACAAAGTTCAAAATCATAACAATGAAATTAAATACTTAGATCTGAAAAGACAGCAGTCTTTTTTAAAGTGTCTAGAGGAACATAAGCGTATTTTCTCTGCCTTCCTTTACAAGAAGAAATCCCTATTATTACTCTAACACTACAAAAATAACAACAGCAAGAATATTATCCTCACAGAATGAGAATGTTCCAGTTTTTGAGTTAAGTCTATGCATTTGCAAAAATAAGCATTTCCAGAGTGCTTTAACATCAAGCATATCAATATAATGAAATAATTAAGAAACTTTCTCTCATTCCTCCCTAGCTTAACCATAGAAATTAAACACTTCTTTCATCCTTGGAGAGCTACTAAACATGCTAAAAACTACTGTTACTGTTTTAATGTTAGGCACTGGCACAAAAGAGGTTAAAGCTTATACCACACTACACAAGATGCAGCCCATTAGAAAGCATTAATTGCCACATGAAGCAGAGCTGTTCATATCACCATGGGTATCTGAGGAGCAACGGAAGGCTATAATACCTTCTACTAGGACAGGAGAGCACTTACAAAGGTATTCATTAAGATCTAGTTTAGAAAACAATACAGAAGGTGGCTCACCCTTTCCGAAGACTGGTATCATCTTGCAAAGAGCATCATCTCTGAAGAGAGACATTGCCCCCTCCACTGCTAACACTTAAGTGAGGGTAAGGAAGGGTTCTGATCACTCATTTACATTACTTGCACCTGAGCTCTCTGGGTTAGCCACACCTTCTCACCTGGTGCTCAATCATTGGCTCTAGCTGTGACCAAGTATGGTGTCTATTCGAATCAATCCAAAATAAAACACTGGAATTTACAGCTTGAAGTACACTTGGGATCTAAAGCAAAATATCACAATGATAATAAAATTTGTTGTTTCTTTTTTATTTGAGAGAAAATCTCAATATGCTTAGAAAATATGTTACAATCTGACACCCTCCAAAGCATTCCATCCTTTGCCTGCTTACACATCCTGTCTTAAAGGGACTTCAGTTAATATAGATTTTTTCTCCAGTCAGCAGATAAGAACACAGTTTATGTCAGTCATACAACACTGAATTCAGTTTTGCTCAAGATAGCTACATCTCGGCTTTCTGGGGGAAGACTTGGAGTGAAGCCATCCTTACCTTGCATTTGCTCAGCAAGTCCGCTGACTCATCTCAAATTAGAATCATAGTCAATATATAAATTGAAGAGTCAAAGCATTATAGGAGACGGAACAGACATGACTCACCTGCTCTGAATCATTCAAGCTGCCTTGTGGCTGCCAGATAGCTACAGCAGTAGGTAAGATAGACAGCAGGTGACTGGAATAGCTCCACGTGTCTTATGTGATGAGCAACACAATAAGTCCATAACCCCAGCAGCAAACTATCCTGTCCCTACAAAAAAGAAGATTGTTTTTTTTCTTTAACTAGCTAGAAAAAAATATATACATCAATAGTTTACTTCCAGTTAATGAACCAGCCCTTCACATACTCAAAGCTCTCCAGAAAATACTACCAAGTTGATAATATCCAGTGTAGACACATCACAAGTGTGAGTTGAAGATGATTGACAGCTGAAACTTAAAACAGCAGCAAAGGACTACTATCTCACAAGCAGCATTTCTGTGCTCACTCAATCAGTAACCAGCCTGCACTGTTGCTAGAAGAAATGAGGGTTGATACAAGGTGGCTTCAATCAACATCAGTTGCCAATGACCTCAAGAGGCTGGTGTAATCACTGAAGACAGCTGGGCAAAAGGGTGTGAACAGCCACACAAAACTTGTTTTTAGAGCTTGTCTTCTCATTTTGATTTTGAAGCTAGAAGATTAATAAGGGCATTTTAAAACTACTATTAGGATTGAGTTATTTTGTACAGTGCTCTCTGTTGTTTAGGACACTATTTAAGAATTTTCTCTATCCTGTGTGAATTCAAATACACCTGCATCTTCACAGTAGGCTTTTCACTCTGAAAAGAAAGCATTATCATCCTAGTGACCAATACATAAATCTGTCACATGTTAGCAAGGTCATCTCAATTCATGCCACTAGAACCAACACATGACTTTTCCTCCCACCCATTTTAGCACTGCTATTTGCTCTAGGGCCAATGACAGACTGAATGGCCATTTTTGGTGAAACTACAGCCAAAGGCAGAGTAATGTAACTGTAACCAAGTTAACCCCTGAGAACATTATATAATCCCTGCTATTATTATTTCTTTATTTTGCAGATGAGTTTGTGCAGAGATATTCAAATAATATTGTAAAATTCAGGGAGGATTTTCTTTTTAAATGATTTTCTGCACAGGTTTTCAGTCTCTTTATGAGATATACAGCTTTTCTATATTGTTATCTGACAATGCAAACCCTTAAAAGCAACTGTTTTCTTCTGGAGTGAAGGAAGGTGAACGGAGAACCAGATAGGCTGGTTCCCCTTAATGCATGGCTCTCCAAAATTTTAGCTTGCTCAGGTCTCATGGGATGAAGAGGAATTGTCTTGAGTTGCATATAGGAAGGTAGCACTAAAAATAGTGCCCATTATTTATTTCCATCAAAACTATAACCGATACAAAGAGCTATTTGGCCATATAAGACCAAATGCTCAGCTACAAAATGCTACATAGTTACAACTGGCTGTGCATTTTTGCCACCAATGAACAAGAGCCTGCATGAGCACTCAAAGATCTGTACCAGTGGAGGTGACCCACTGTCACCGCTGCTAAAACACACCACCTACCACGTCACTGTGCTCACATCCACTGGTTGGTCTCCATAAATGTTCATCAGGCATCCATGAATGTCAGTGGATGCCATTTTTTCCACGTGGAGGAATTCAGTGATGCACCTTTGCTTCATCTGCACTTCCATATCAGCTGCCATTCTGTCAGACTGCCCCTCTGCTGCCATCTGTCACACAGCAACAAACTGTAATGGACTATTGGTGGGAAGCTTCAACCTCTAGTGCCATAACACCAACATCCACCTCTGATGTCGTGGGCCAACAGAATAAAACAGGAGGCATTACTTTTGGAACAGCCTTCATAAAATATATAATGTAACTAACGCATACATGTAAGAAAACTCCTAATGGCGGCCTGCAGCGTGCAGCTCCCTCAGGGCAGTCCACAGCTGAGGGGGAAAAGGCTCTGCATCAGAGGGCAGCAGGCATGGCCCAGAGCTGCCAGAGCTCAGAGAGCGTTTGGACAATGTTCTGAGGCTTGGGGTGGTCCTGCGTGGAGCCAGGAGTTGGACTTCATGATCCTTGTGCATCTCTTCAAACTTAGAATATTCTATGATTCTATGATAGCAGGAGGCAACTACAGAGACCATTCTGTCAGCTTCTGGAAAGCTAAAATTCCTTCACAGCATGCAAGTTTCTCCCTGACAGATATTCGTAAGAAGCACCTGACACTTAGCATTATAATCTTTGCTTTGGGAACACAATGATTAAAAAAAATTAACAAATGACAAAATTGATTCTTTGATCTCCTTAAAGTATAAACTTTCAGCTTAAAAACAAACAAGAAAGAAAACCAAAAGAAACCTTCTGAGATAAAATAAAAAATTTATCTGTGTTGAAACTTACATTCGTATTGCTATTTCCAAAGCCTCAGGGTACAAAACACCTCTTTCTGCAGTAGGCAGACTCGGCTTTCTTAAGCCAGGTCATTAGGCAGTCAACCAACAGGAGAGCGTGCCGAGCGAGGATAGAAGGATATTAATGTTGTCATTCACTAAAGAATAACTTGTAGGCATTATTTATTTTCTAAGTCTCCAAACACATCAATATAAGTATATCACAGAATCATAGAATTCCAACCAAGGTTGGAAAAGACCTAGAAGATTATCCAGACCAACCATCCACCTACCACCAATATCTAACCAGTTACCTGGATTTCTTGCCCAACTCTTTTGAAAAACTCTCTTCTTGCTGCAGAAAATTCGAGTATACCTCCTCCCTGCTGGCTCCAAACTGAAGTATTTCAGGGTGGAAACACTGTTGTAGTGCCTAACAGTAGCTCTCTTAAAAAACAAAACCTAAAATTTCAGAATAATGAAACCAGACCATAACTACCAAAATGTCACCAAGAAAAGTATAGGATTAAAATGTGTTGTTCTAGAAATAGTCAAGACGAGGACAAAAGTATATGTGGAAAAAATACCTTCTTCCACTAAACTCAGTGATGAATTTTGCATTGTCTTTTCCTCTGTTATACAGGAGCCTTGCACATTTCGTGCAGTTCTTTGAAAACATTAAGAATGGTAGCATTTGTAAAACAGAGCAAATAAAGTAGTGAATACTTAGTATTATACTTCTGTAAGAGTGGTTACAGAGTAAACCAAATTTAAGTTTCTTCAAGAGTTAAAATATATACTTGATAAGACTCAAAGCTCAAAACTCGTACTCAGACTGTTAGGTTGATGGCAATTTATTAGTTTGGTCTTTACTACCATATGTATTAAAAATATCTTTTTAAAAGTGTTTTTTTCTATATTTTCAGTTTTGAGGATATAGACACAAATGTATGGATGTAGTCACTTATAAAACAAAGGCAACAATGAATTTTACACAATAATTAAAATTGCACCAGAAGGCTCATATTAGTTTACTTACAGTTTATTATACTATATGAAATGTGCTTAGGATAGAAAATCTGTCTTAGGAAGACATGTAAGTGGAATTTCTGGGTTGGATGGAGATGAGCAACACACTACTGGAACAAATCCTGTCAAATCCCGCCAAGTCCTGATCCTTTCAGATTTACACCTCTATTGTGGATAAGCATCCACACTTCTGAAACACTGACTTCTTTTGAACTGCTTTACCTCTGAAAACTTGTTCATAAGATTTTCTCTATTAGATATAGTAAATCAGAATTATATTTCTTGCCAGCAATTCTCTAGGTTTTGATGGTTATTAAGATCCTACCCACTAGTTTTATAAGAAAGCAGTGTTGATTTAAGGGATTCATTTTTACAGCCTACCCCCATCCCTCATCCCTGCGACAAGGGGATGGGGTGCCAGGGAAACATTACATGATGTAAAGAAAGAAAATCCTAAGATCAACATCCAAAGATGCGTGCAAAATTCCTAGAACACTGTACTGATTTCAATAAAGAGAAGGGATTCAAGAAACAGAGAGGGAAGCAAATAAAGAAGGTGTGGGAAAAAAAAAAACAGAACACAGCAAGATGCTGGAAAACAAGAAAAAAAGGCATGTGATGCAAATTCCATTTGCTGTGATTTAGTAGATGGTGCAGTTTACTTTTTATCCTCTGAAAGACCTCAGCTAAGCCACAGTGAAATGAGGTAAATCCAGACCTGAATTTCTACTGAATATAAATACAACAGTTTATACTATTGAGGCTGTTTAATGCATGTATTTCCTATTAAATATTATTAAATTTTAAAAAGACCCCCGTTAGCACAGTATATCTTTGAGCCACAACTTGCTGTAGGCCATTGCATTGAGATACACCTGACCATTTAGCACCATTTGTCCCAAGTTTATTTTCTTCTCTTGGCATCCATTTCTGGCAAGTGCCAGAAACAGGATGTTGAGCTAAATGGTTCTTTCATACAACTTTGCTCATGTTCCTAGTGTGTCCATAATAAATGCTACTAAGAGAAAGAGCACACAAAGTCAGAAGAGCAAAATAACATTTCTTATAATCAAATTATTTTTTTAAAAAAGAAGCCCTCTCTCTCCCATTTTTTTTAAGATACTTTTGTTGTAATTGAACGTGATGGAATAGTAGCACATTGTAATATAAATACACTTCTGGTAATTGCTATGTACTTCTGTGTAATTTAGGGAAGCTAATGAATCAGCCTTTCGTACAAAGACTAAACATTTTCTTCTTAAGTAATATACCAGCATGTACCTGACATACAACTTCAGAAGTCTGAAGATTTAAAAGAGATTTGGTTAAGCATGGAGATACGAGCTTGTGGACAGCAAGTAAATTTTGCTTACCTTTCTGAACAGCATCTGGAGCAATGAAGCCTCTCAACACATATTTCACCATCGGCTCTTTCCTGATAGAAATGCACAGCTCAGCATCTGGGCAAGCTACCCATCTCTCTGATGGAAATATCATTTCATACCTGAAAGGAACATAAAAATTTGAAAATGAAGATAAGGCCAATGGTGATGAGCACTGTGCCCCAGAGAAGAAAGCAGTAAAGATAAACTTCAGAATAAAGATACTTCCAGTCTCCAGCCATGATAGACTTTTAAGATAAGTTAAGCTTCTGAGACTTCTTGTAATTCATCCTTTTTTATGACATAATTATTTTTTTAACCAAAATTTACTTTTCTTTTATTCTCTTTGCCTATACACGCATACTCCCACTGATGAGAAAGCATTATTGAGCTGTGACTCAACTGCAGCCAGTGGAAACAGGACAAACAGTAACCATAATGCAGTAAAGTTCAAGGAGTTAGAGTGTCTTCATGGCCAAGACAATCCAAGGCAAATAAAAAAACACGCTTTAAAGAACTTTAAAGATCTGTAACTGCAAGTTTTCTATAAAAAACTGAAATAATTTTTATTACTATAAATCTAAGAGGCAACTAACTAGACAAATATTCAAAAGAAATTTATTTTCTTAAATACAGATAACAGGAGAACTAACAGGCAGCCTGCAATACACCATTGCAACCACTGATTTACTGCAAAGAACCATAAGCATGAAACCCTTGAAATAGATGGCCATGTTACTTTGATCCAGCACATCCTCAGAGCAGATCTTTAGACACTAATGTAATCTCACTAAATGCCATTCAGCAAAGACTGCTGTGTTTCTAATCAGTGAGCTGACAACAAAGTCAGCTATCAGGTACCAGCTACAGTAGATTCAAGTATCGGCATCTACTCAAACAGGTTTTTTTTAAATTATTATTCAACATCCTTCCTCTGATCTTCAGTTACCAGGCAATCTTATATTCACACAAGAGAAACTGGTATTTTCTGTTATTATTGTACCAGCAGGTATTGTACTCCAGGTGAAGGGACGCCACTGCTCTGTAAAACGCCTCGACTTTTATTATTGCTTCAAGGAGCCCAAAAGCTAGATGGGGTAGAAAAAAGGTCAATAAAATAGGCTAGTACATTTTTTTTTTTTACTTTCTCTAGCAATAGGGGGAAAAATAAATACCAGATTTAAAGATTAATTTTGAATGAAATGCTTATGGCCAAAGTTGCATTAAATCATAGAATCATAGAATCATAGAATCATAGAATCATAGAATCATAGAATCATAGAATCATAGAATCATAGAATCATAGAATGGCTTGGGTTGAAAAGGACCTCAAAGATCAACTAGTCTCAACCCCCCTGCCAAGTGCAGGGTTGCCAACCACTAGACCAGGCTGCCCAGAGCCACGTCCAGTCTGGCCTTGAATGCCTCCAGGGACGGGGCATCCACAACCTCCCTGGGCAACCTGTTCCAGTGCGTCACCACCCTCTGTGTGAAAAACTTCCTCCTAATATCTAACCTAAATCTCCCCTGTCTCAGCTTAAAACCATTCCCCCTTGTCCTATCGCTATCCACCCTCACAAACAATCGATCCCCCTCCTGTTTATACACTCCCTTCAAGTATTGGAAGGCCACAATGAGGTCTCCCCAGAGCCTTCTCTTCTCCAAACTAAAAAGTCCAGTTCCCTCAACCTTTCCTCATAGGAGAGGTGCTCCAGCCCTCTGATCATCTTGGTTGCCCTCCTCTGCACTCGTTCCAAGAGCTCCACGTCCTTCTTGTGCTGGGGGCCCCAGGCCTGGACACAGTACTCCAGATGGGGCCTCACAAGAGCCGAGTAGAGGGGGACCACCACCTCCCTCTCCCTGCTGACCACTCCTCTTTTAATGCAGCCCAGAACATAGTTGGCCCTCCAGGCTGCCAGCGCACACTGCTGGCTCATGTCCAGCTTCTCATCCACCAGGACCCCCAAGTCCCTCTCCACAGGGCTGCTTTCAAGTACTTCTTCCCCCAGGTTGTATAAATACCTGGGATCGTGTACTGCTTGTTTTTAGTACACTTCACAAGTATACTGTAAGATACAATATTACTGTATGTAATAATAGTATACTATAGTATACTTCAGAAGTACACTTCATTTTGATTTTAAATAAGAGGAAATCTCAAAATAAGATTTTTAGACATTCATAGACAAATGAAGTTCCTATATATATTACGATTGTTTTTTTTCATGTCTATATAGTGGAGGTGCTACTTACTGTATTTTATTATCTTAAACTTAGGGATCCTCACATAGCTTGTGTGTCATGTAGCATTACCAAGAGAAGAAATTTTATTTGTGTAGATACCACTGTGCACCTGGAATGACCAACTCATACTGTGCGATCTCCACACAGTTTGATGTCCTGATTTCTTATTATACTTACAAAGCAGTTTAATCAGTATGTAACTAACTTGGTGGCATAAAAAATGACCATTTTTTGCCCTGGCTTTGAGTGAATCAGACAGAACTGGAAATAAATAACTAATTAAAAGTCTTCCTGGATTCAGGGATGGAAAGGAGAAAGAAGGTATTTTCCTTGGCTAGCAACAAATCTCTCCAAAACCAAAACCAAAAATAATTCCAGTGATGTATCTCATGAATCCATGATTCTGTAATCCATTTTGAATTGTTTACAGAATCAAGAAACAGTTTTGTCAAATTTATGCTTTGTATTTACAAAATTTAAATATTTTATCAGGCCATTCTGTAAACATCATGCATGCCATTTCAAATACCCACTATCCAGAAAAAATCAAATCCAAGCTACATATTTAATTCTTAAATTTAATTATTTATTTAGAGCAGTAATATCTAGTCAGTGCCAGCTTCTCAATGTTCCCATGACACCTACTTCTACCTGGAACAAATTCATCTGCTACCTTCAGTGGTTTACCCTCTCCAAGTGCATGAGACACCAAGCTTTCCTGCACTTCTGGGCTTTTTAAGGAGATGAGAAAGTTCCTGTGGCTGCAGTCCAAACCCTAATGAGCTGCCCATTGTTTGGCCCTGGAACCCTGTTTCCAAATATGGTCACAAAACGTTTTACAGGAATTTTATTAGAACACTACAGGTTGACTAATGGTAACAACCCATTATGAAAACCTGCTTTAAAAAGTATTACCTCCTAAAAACTCTTGACAGTATTTGAGTAACAATAACTTTGCAAGAAGCAGCATTTTTTAAACTGACTGACTTTGGGCACTGAACACCAAACTGCTCTGCTGTTATTTTAAACCATATCAACAAACAGAAAGGCATTTGCCTTTAAATGCCCTTAGATTCATTTAAACTCCTATGTTAAAACAGGATTGCTTTAAGAATTTTTTCAAAGTTATCCAATGCATCTTTTTTATACTAAGCTAGCCAAGTTCTTCATACTCAGAAATGTACATTCATTGCTCTATTTAATATCCTCAACCATATTAACCTAACAAACCTTGCTTCCACTTGGATGCAACAGCTTTTTTGGAATTGTTACAAACCTTTAATATTCACTAAATATTTTTTGTTTAGGCATTTCTGTAATTGTACTAAATATTTATCTTCAGAGCTGCAAGGAACAGTTCATAGAGTAGTGCACAGAAATCCAAGTTTTAATATGAAATTCTAAAGATCTTTGCAGTACTTTGGACCTCTGAAAGGATGAAGTATAGTCTTTGGAGGCTATTTAGGTCTCCAATTATAGGTTTCCTCTAACAAAAAAAGATGTTTTTTATTATCTGCAGTCGTAGCAGAATGGGAAAAAAAAGTGTTATTTTGGGGAGAGGGTAGCCGTGGAGGAGTTTAACTAATTATAGTAAACAATATGAAAACTGAAATACAAATGAGAAAGAATAATCAAACAATTCATAAGTATCAGATTGTTTTTATAAAATGGCTTTGTAAATCTGCACGAACATGTGAAAATTCAAATGCACCTTTAAAAATTACTATTATAATGAATTAGAAAACAATGTCAACAGTACATCACCTGCAATGCACATTGTTGAGTATGCATTTTCAGGGACACACTGTGCCCTTAATCCATGCACCCAGATGAAGTGCTTTGTTACTATTATATCTATATTTATGAAAACAGGTACCCATCGCTAAGCCCTTTGGGTACATTCACATTAATAGAGAGCCATAATTTTCAGTAAAAATAACAGGCTGCCAACATTCCTGGCTTGTATCAGAAATAGTGTTGCCAGTAGGAGTAGGGAAGTCATTGTTTCTCTGTACTCAGCACTGGTGAGGCCCCACCTTGAGTACTGTGTCCAGTTTTGGGCCCCTCACTGCAAGAAAGACATTGAGGCCCCAAAGCGTGTTCAGAGGAGGGCAATGAAGCTGGTGAGGGGTCTGGAGCACAGGCCTTATGAGGAGCGGCTGAGGGAGCTGGGATTGTTCAGTCTGGAGAAGAGGAGGCTCAGGGGAGACCTCATCGCTCTCTATAACTACCTGAAGGGAGGTTGTAGTGAGCTGGGGGTCAGCCTCTTCTCTCTTGTAACTAGTGACTGGACGAGGGGGAATGGCCTCAAGTTGCGCCAGGGGAGATTTAGGCTGGACATTAGGAAACACTACTTTTCTGAAAGAGTGGTCAGGCGCTGGAATGGGCTGCCCAGGGAGGTGGTTGAGTCACCGTCCCTGGCGGTGTTCAAGAAACATTTAGATGTGGTGTTGAGAGACATGGTTTAGTGGGGTTATTGGTGGTAGGTGGATGGTTGGACTGGATGATCTTGTAGGTCTTTTCCAACCTGGCTAATTCTATGATTCGATTATTCAGTTTTGTCAACAAATGAATACCTTAAGATCCATTTCTCAGCTGCCATAATAATATCATAAAAACCACACATGGTAGAGTTTTTTCACCAACTGCCACAAAATTATCCTTTAATTGCCTTTTACACTCAATTTACAACCAAAGAAAGATCAAATGAAGACAACAGCTTAAGCCAGTGTCTTGAAGGTCAAGTAACTGATCATGATGAATGGTTAGGAATGACAGGTTGGGAGACAGCCAGCTTCTATCTGGTGGGTTTTTCTTCTATTTCTGGTATTCCTAGTCCCTCCTAACCTCTTCTGTTTTCACAGATAAGCTATTACACTGTTCATATCCGTACTTTTGACATTCCCCTTCAGCTGACTTTGACAACAGAATTTCCACAACCATGGCTGTCATGAAGCATCCCTGCACCAGTTCCCGCTTCAATGCTCACTCCTTGCAGACTGCTCACCATCACTGCCAGCTCTGCATCTTCCTGCCTATCTCAATCCAGGCTCTGCAGCTCCTCCCAGGAGCCTAAGCAGCACCATGAGCCACTGCCACGCTGATGTTCCACTCAGCCTAAAGGGCAGATAACATTTTAAGACAGTTTCCCTCAGCTCTTCAATTCCATTTTATGCGCTCTGATTCTTAAGACAGGTTGGAGACATCCCGTGTCATTGGTTTCATCCTCCTTGTTTGATTTTTAAAACTTGCAGTAGCTCCTCATGTCGCTGAAATGCCCACCTTGATGCTATTTATTTCTGATCACTAGCCATACCTGGTTCTCGTACTGAAAATTCTCTATGTTTATCTGGTAGTACCTCTTGCCATGACTTCAGCTGACAAAACTAGCTAATTTGAAAAGGATTAGGACAGTGTCATCTGTAAACATACCTTAGCAAAAATAAACTCCTCTTTTATTTGGTCATGTTATTCCCCCCTAGCATCTAGTACAAAGTTTATACTAACTTCACAATTTATTGTACATTTTTACTTTGGTTCAAGCTAGGAGAAATTGCATGTCAAACATAATGTTAAAATAATAGCAAAAAATGTCTTTAATTTTTGTGTGCATTGAGGGAATTGCAGGAATTATGACACCCAAATTAGTAAACACTTACATAGAAAGTTATCTATATGTATGTATAAACATGGTAAAATATTTTCTTACCTGACACAGTAGCAATTTATAAAGACCCACATTCTATCAATATCTACATAAAACTCAATGAAAGGTAAGATCAATTCTTGTTTCTCTAAGTAAGTTTTTGACATTAACTAGCTTTAATTTTCAATTATTGTCCTAGCTAGAGATTCTAGTTTATATATGAAGAATAGCAGAAATCTGCATATAATTAAAATCTGTGTAGTCATATTCTGTCCTAATTTCCCATACATATCCCTAAAGAGTCTAAGATATATAAATTACAGTATCATTTGGCTAACAATCGTTGGTGGCCATGTTTAATCATATAACCTTCTCAGGATTTAATTAAGCAAGATCAGAACATGGAAATTAGAAGTAAGGAGACTCTAGAGTAAAATAAATTTAAAGAGTCTCCCTTCATTTTTATGCTTTTATGATTTTACTACCTTTACTAAGAACAAGGGGAAAATGCAAACAGAGCAGATAAACAGTTACTGTTTATCTTATCTTAAATTCTACATTTCTCTTCCCAAGAGGGAGCAAAAAGACTTTGCTTTTAGTGCAGTACGCTTTAGAGTACTTTTGGAAATGTCTTGAATTTCCATTCCATGGATACAATCTATCTAGAAAGAGTAAGGTTAAATTTCTCCTTTTTCTCTTTCGTCGTGAGTGGAGACTGTACAAGAACGTGTTTGGTATTCTAATGCCGTCCCACAGTGGATGAGATTCTATAGAATATGTAAACAATACAAAATTGGGATTGCACATGTGGAATGTTTTGTTCTGCCCACATTCATGAAACACAAGCTCAACAGGATTTTTTTTTTAATTGAGTTTATTTTTATTATATAAGCCATAATCTAGTGATTATAAAATTAATCTATTAAAAGTAAATGGTAACAAATTTCACCTTAAAAAAAGGGATAACTTAAAGGAATAATCCTTCTCTTGGAAGCAAAACCCGTGTTCTTATAGGACTTGAACTCTCGAAGAGAAATATTTTGTTCTCATTTTATATGTGATGGTTTTGATGCTTATGATGTCAGTTCACTTTACTCTGCCACAGGTGACAGCAAAATCTACCTCTAATATGTCTCATAGCAAGAGTTCTTATGGGTTTGTTTTTAAACTCATGTGCTTTTTTTTCCCACGTTTTATATAGGAGACATAGGAAAATAGGTATTTACGGTAATTTCCCTTTAAGCATTGTACAAGGAGGTCATCAAGGACAAACAACTTTAATTTTTGGGGGGAAGTTGCTGTCAATCACTTTGACAGTGAACGTTTCTTAATGCAACACAAGAAAACAAAACTCAGGAGCCACACCCAAAACAGGCCATGTCATGTTTTTTAATTATCACAATGAGGTGGGCAAAACTGTGAGGTTACCAAAAAGCTAAACAGCTTCTAGGCTAACGTGTAGATACCCATGGTGACCTCTTTCTCTTTTAACTCGAATAAAAGGGACATCATCATTAAGATTACAGCTCAACAAAATGAGAGGAAAGAGGGAAGGGGTGCATATGTGAAGGTGATTAAAAAAAATCAAAGAATCACCAACATTAATAACTGGATACCAAAGGACTCCATCTCCTTGCAATGTGTCATCTTGCATGCATTCTGAATATCATGTTTTTCTATGAGCACTCTGCATTTCTCAGAAAACCACTATGATGTACACACCAATCTACCACGCTGTGACTGACACACAGGACAAAATGTCTGCAAAAGTCAAGAGGAAGACTCTCCTCCAAGGAGGTACTGCAGTATTGAGATTTAAATGATAAGACTTTGTAAAATGATGAAGCAATCCAGAACAAATAGTTCTAGGCAAAGGCCATGCACAGGTCCCTTGAAGCAAATTTTACATATCAGCTTTAAAATTTTACTACCATATCTTCTTTATTTCCTATACTATCTTCTAACTCCATGACACATTAGCACAAGGCTCTTCTCCTAGACAATATTTCTGGTTATAGAAGGAGTTATTGACATTCATTGAAAGAAAAATCCTTCAAACATGGAATCTGTGCTCATTTTTATACAACTAAAAATCCCTTGATAAAAAAAATAAAACATTTTAAGAATTATTCTGAAGAATTATAAAGAACCATCCAGCTGACCATAACCAACATACTAGTATTCCACTATTAACATACTAGGATTCGTTTTGCAATTCAGGGATTTCCTTTTCAATTAGAAAGGATTTTGTCATTTATTGTTTTGTATATAATCAGAAATATGTTCCACACAAATATCTGTATATTGTGCATTTTTATCATTTCAATTTTGCTCCATAAAAGTTTAAAATTATTATTTAATTTTTTCAGGATCTGTTTACTGAGTCAGAATTTACTATAGTAATTGTCTTCTGATCCAATTAAAATTTCTATGTATATCATTAAGAGAGCCCATAGTAAGACACCTAGCATTTTACAGATGTCAACTACAGTTATTTTTGTTATGCTAAATGTTTGTCTGGGCCAAAATCATCTGACACTTCCAACAGAAGCTCCAGCAATGTTTTATGTCAGATATAAACACCCATTACCTTTTTAAGAATATTTCTATATATACAGCCTTACTATCTGTGAGTTCTTAAAAAGTTTTTAGTTTCATGCTGTAATTTTATCTGAACTTAACCAGAGAGGATATGCAACATGTTTCCTAGAGTAAAAAGTATTTGATAAACATCATCAGTATACCATTGCAACATAACCGGTGTCCATAAGCTTACCAACTACAGTTGTGTTGACCAGTAGATGCGTTTCTTCTTCTTGTTATATTTTAGATAGTCACAGCAGGCATTTTCTCTCAGCTGTCACATAACACCCAGCCTAATACTCAACAGAAATGCGTATTTCAATTGTTCCTTAATGTTCAAACCTCTTAGCATCAGGTAAGTGCTCCTGAAGCTGAGAAACAGCTGATATTGAAAAACACCTGGGATGCAGCCTGTGCTGATACAGAACAGCTACAAAAGCACAGCAGCCTTGGGCAGGGGGCATGCCAGCTGCTCTTGCTGCCAAATTAGAGAGTAAACGCAGGTTTTCAAACAGCAGGGCAGAAAATCAGGAACCCTGCCTTGGGAGGTCAACAATTTAAATCAAATAGTTCCTGGGGACTGCAGATATAGGCTGTGCCTCAGATTGCATTATGTTTCACGTTCACATATAGAGGCAAGGACAGGAAGAGCACTGACCTTTACTTGGCTGACACAGGTCTGTGCTTTAGGGATTTGTTCCAAGAAAACCAATTAAAAATAAATGATCAACCACTATTACTTTCTCCAGCTTGTCTTGCCCCTATCTGGAGTATTTTAGCCATATCACTACTTTGGCATCAGTTAAAATTGTACAGCTTCCCCGTATCATGTGCATGAGGAGAGGACTATTCCCCATGCTCAGAAAGAATGAGCTGTTTGTGTGACATTTATTCCATGATTCTAACCAAAAGAGAAAGAAGGGGCTATACTGTTCCCAAAAGATTACAATGATGATAACTGCAATATGATGGCCAAAAATGTTCACTCAGACTACTTCCAGGTCTCTGACAGTGGCCAGTGGATGCTTAGGGAATGAGATAAGAAAGGAAAAAAAAAGGCGAAATCTTAGTTCCTTAGCACGCTTTCCCTTTTTCTGAGTATCAGGGATTGGAGACAAACCCCACCAGTGCTGCAATGCTATCTGTTCTCATATCAATAGTCTTCATGTGTAATTGTAATGACTGCTGGGATCCATGCCATAAATCCCATGCTGCCAATAGTGGATAGAGATATTTTTTGGATCAAATGGCAGTAATCAGAACATTAGCAGCAGAGAGATCCGACCCTGTTTTTGTTAACGTAAACCTATAACAATCCAATAAACCGCCCCAGCAAGATGTGTTTTATAGATCAAGAGTAAAATGCTTTCATTCCCTGCTGCATGTTAAGCTCCTATTGCTTGAACCCTAGGTGCAATCCTGGTTGTACTAAAAGTAATGACAATATTCCCTAATAATTTGAACACATCCAGGTTTTCACTCAGTGAAGCCACAGGGTGTTTGAAACGTTGCTTTTAGCTACCAGAAAAGCACAGTAACTTTATATACTTGGTTTTCCCTTTGCAGTGATGCTGGGCAGAGTTATAACTATTTTCTTAGAAACAATTATATGGTTTCTTTTACTTCTCTTAACTACTGACTCTAGTGTGATATATTTATTGTTTCAAGTAATATATAAAACCTCATACCCATTTATTGACAATGTGCTAAGCCAGGTACCTTTCAGGCAATTCTCTAGCTTGAAAGACCAATTGTTAACAGAGTGAACTCCAGACATCTCAATATCCCTAGTTGTTATCATTTTGAACATAAATGTACATATTAATCAGCTAATCACTAATCTCTGAAGCCCCTAAATGCAGTATTGGCAGATCTTCTTAAAAAGCATTTCGAAGCTTGCATGAATGTTGTTGCATTTACTTAAGGAATCATCTGTCATGTAAATGGCTAGTTAGTAAAATCGACTAATTAACAGAGAAGTGAAACGGAGAAATAAATCTCATAAGCTCAAGACTATTGAAATACTGTCCTTTCCCATTCAAAGGCACTAGGAATGCTTGAGAAAAACTGTTGCATTTTGAAATCCATTTAGGTATGTGAAATGTATATCATATCATTCATTTTCTGTTACAGCTTATTGAACAATGGTTTTTTTTTTTGGTTTTTTTTTAATATTAAAGTGCATGCAGTACATTACAGAATTGACCGCTGTCCTTTTTTTCTCCTGCTTTCTATCTGAAGCACTTGGTTTGCCCTTTAAGATCATTTTGGTGTATTAGCCAATTTTGAGAACTATTCATGTGCATGCTTTGGAACTATTCTATTAATTTATTATTGATCAGACCTTAGGGACTTAGAAATCTTTAGATCCATGTTTAATTCCTGTTAATGTTTGTTCTAACTCTTCTGTGATAACTAATCACAGTGGATATCCAGTAGGTTTATATATGCTTTAGTCTCCCCTGATATTTGTCCTATGAAACACTTAAAATCAGTTTAACTTTTAAAACTAATATTAGCACTGCAAACGCTTCCATTTCCTCTCATTCTAATAAATGAAGGGTATCCTGACAAAGGAAGTGAGAAACAGATGGGTACACTGTCAAAGCGTGAAGCTGAATCATTTTGCTAACACACACATATATATAAATATATACTAACAACATGACACTTCTAACCTCTAATACTCCAACTACTTAACAAATATCCCATTTTTAAAAATTATTTTCTACGAACAAAATCTTAGAGACTCACTGGAAGAAAATACGCCTGACACTCAGTAGGCTTGTGGCAGGACCAAGAACTGAACCCTTCTTCTCCAAAGTTTCAGCCTAAAACACCCTGCACTGGGAAGCCAGGCAAGAAAATCACCTTTCCCTCAAGTTCCAGGAGTGAAAACCTCCCCAGCCCTAGAAATTCCACAAGAACATAAAAGGTAAATGTATCTTCTTTATCTCTGATCTACCTCGTAATACATCACACATCAACAGTATTTTCCTTGACACAATGTGGGAGTTGGGATAATGCTATTCAGCATGCAGACCGCTAACGGCTTCTTACTTACAAACTGTACTAAGCTGCATGGTTAGGTACACTGTAATGCCCGTAGTCCCTCTTCTCCTGCATTAGTTTCTCAGCATTAATGACTGTTTTAATCCTGCCGTTACTTCGTTCAGATTTTATTTGACAATTTCTCAGTACAGTTTCTCAGTTACAGTGGTGATATTCATCCTAATCAGTCTCTCCTGGCATCTGCGGTTTCAGTTTGGAGCTGATTCAGGAAAAGGCCATCAAACCATAGCACTACTATCTCCATAATTTTCTGTTATTTAGGATGCATATAACTGCACTTCAGAGCTTTTACAGATGCATCTGTAATGTCCCTCGCTATCATTTTGAGAACAGTCTCAAACCACACTTGTGTTCATGATATACAAACCATTCAGTTCCCTTCCTCCATTCCTGTTAGCATACAGTATTTCTCCCTCATAACTGTGACAAAAGAAAGCTCCAAACTTCAAAAGAAATAAAACTGAGATATTGGTTCCTCTGATTAAATATCTTGCATCTATCCAGTTTGCTACGTGGACCACTATCATCTGCTACAGATATCACCCTTAAAACATCACAATCAGTTATTCTGTCTCTCCCTTTTCCATGATATAAATTAGAAGTGTCTCAACTGCAGTCAAGTTTGTTACACCTATATAAAGGCATAACAAGGATTACAATATATAGTATCAATCTCCGATTTCTTTTTCTTCTCTTCAGGAAACAAACAAGACCACACATAACAGTATGATGAACACAACAGTATGATAAACACTTGCCTTCCTAATGGTAGCATATTCAAACGTCCAAATTGAATGAGAGAAGCAAAATCAAACAAGTCCACTTTACCTTCCATCTTCCACCCGGATAGTATTCAGGAATGGAAAGTAGCAATAAAACCATCTCAGATCTCAATGTCCAAATAAGAACAGAAACAAAAACAAAAACAAAAAAACAAAAAAACAAAAAAAAAAAAAACAAAAAAAAAAANAAAAAAAAAAAAAAAAAACAAAAAAAAAAACAATAAAAAGAACTTGTTTACACAGCAAGACCCAGACTTTAAATGGGGAACAACACTTTGGTTTTCTATAAGAAATAAATTGAAAATCTGCCCAACGCAAGCACAGGCTGGGATCAGTAGGTGAAACTGAGCACTGCAGGCATCCAGTCTGGCTCCTAGGCACTGCTCACCTGCAGATGGGGCAGAAAGCACACAGCAGTCTGGATTTCAACCTCTGTTGCAAGTCATTCTGTTTCTTTGTTCAGTAATAGCTTCAGTACAGATTATAAGACCTTCTTCTCAGTGTCTATACTCTGCTAGTGCCTTAATATCTTTAGGTACACATATTATGGCTGCTCTGAAAGTCATGCATCCTATTTTATTATGTTGGCCCACAACATCAGAGCCAGTTGTTGGTGGCAGGGCAGTAGAGGTTAAACCTTCCCACCAATATCCTCTTACATTTTGTCGCCATGAGACATATGGCAGTGGAGGGGAAGTCCAACAGAATGGCATCTGACATGGAAGTGCATATGAAGAAAATGTGTGTCACTGAATTCATTCATGCAGAAAAAATGGCACCCATCAACATTCATCGATGCTTGCTGAAAGTTTATGGAGACCAACCAGTGGATGCAAGCACAGTGAGGTGGTGGGTGGTGTGTTTCAGCAGAGGCGACAGTGCATCAGCTCCACTGGTGCAGATTTTTACAAGCTCGGCATGTAGACTCTTGCTCATCACTGGCAAAAATGCGTAACTAATGGTGATGATTATGTTGAAAAATAGCATTCTGTAGCTGAGAATTTCCTCTACCAAACAGTGTTATTGTGCTTTTTGTAGCCATTATAAATTTGTAGCCCAAATAAATAGGAGGCATTATTTTCAGAGCGACTTATGTACATTTTTACTTCTGTCAGGTACCACTACAGGAAAATGAAGGTAACTTCAGAGAGGTTACAGCACATTTACTTCATTCAATTGAATCCAATCCTCTTTTAGTGTTGCTTAATAGAAATCAATTCAGTTTGTGGACACCTGACTGCTATGAACATGTTATTGTGGCTGTCATTTAACAGTTCTCCTATATACAATGCTGCATGCCACATTCTAAAAACGCAGAGTCACTCACAGAGATGGTATAATCTTCATGCAGGCTTCATATTTAACTAAGTAAGAAACTTTCCTGCTCTCCACTCTACACCAGCAATCAGAGGCTCACAGTATGCTAAACTCTCACCATGGATCTTTCTCCTGAAATTTATATTCATGTAAAATGCTCCTTATGCTGCAAACATTGAAACTCCAGTTCCAAGACATGGAGATCATTTGGGGTCTATTATATGCTTCCCAGTCAGTTTAGAGCCAATTAAAGGTTCCAGATTCACCATGACATATGGTTTCTCTTCATGCCCAAAAGCTCCAAAGGAGGCAAGAGCATTGCTGGTTCCTACCTAAGGTGACCAGCTGTGTCCATCATGACCTGGTGGAAACTAAAGAAGGTTTATGTAGATGAACACTGGGTCATTAGTCTTCCTGTAGCTTCTGCTACAATGCATCAGCTGTACTGTTAGCAAACTGACCATCTAAACCTATTTCTTTCTGTCATGATGGAATGAAATGGGCAACCCAGGATTGAAAGGCTTTGTATTCTATTATGAACTTTCCAAACTAGCCAGGTCCCCGGGAGCAACCTTCAGCCTACCCAAATCACACAGATTGGAAAAAGTACTCAGCTGCATCATTTATGGTAATGGGAGTTAGCTTTAACTGAACTTGAGATGCTGGAAACCTTAGCTGGTATTGCTTTTGTCAAGAAAATAATCGTTTTCAGCCACATATAGCCCTGTAAAATAGCTGCTGGAAACAGCTGCTGCTATGATGCAAAAACTGCACAGAGCAAATAGCTGCCACAGCCTGCACTGCTCAAGGGGGATTCTCTGCAAACTATAGTGAATAAAACAAGCTTTTCCTAATGCAGGGTATTTCATCACCCATTTCACACAGCAAACACCAACACCTTCATGTTAAACCTCACATAGTTCATGGACTTGTACTGACAAAGAGAGGAAATATAATCACATTGAGATCCTGCAAGAGGAGCAGATGGCCTCACTGTCCCAGGCTTTGGCATTGTTTCTCTTTTGATAACTTTGGTCTTCTTGTCTATCCTTGCCCATTCGTTTTGGTTCCATCTGCAACCTCCTCTGTTTCTTTGTCTGTCCAGTTATTTTTTTAGTCTGGCTCCTTTCAGTACCCTGGATGCAGTGGAAAACATGGCTGTATCCCATCAATGGGGGGACTGGATTCTCAGACATCATTAGATTCTTCTGAATTTCCCAACATTTCTGAGTAGAAGAGATATGTCCCATTTCTGCTCCTACTCTGGGAAACTCTTCTGTGAGCCCACTCACAGGCACCCAGGACCCAAAGGAGTGCACATGCCACTGCTGTTGTGGTAAGGAGCCAGCTTTAAACTGCAGGGAAACAGACCTATGTAGTTCTTGAGATTGTCTTAAATGCATTTTGCAAATCTTTTAACACAGCTCTGTATTTTCCCTGTTGTACATTTTGGGCAATGCTTATGTGTTTGTTCATCCACCACCCAGCCATGCTAGATCTCCTCTGCATGCTGCTGCCACTCCTATCCTCTGAGCCTGCTTTTGCACACCTGCCAAGAACAGAAGGAAGGTGAGAAAACACACAGGAATAAAAGCAAAGGGGACTTCTTTGTCTTTGTGCTTGGCCAGCACATATCATGAAAATAAAACACAAAATTATTATTCTGTTGCTTTGAATTGCCAGCCAGCACTGACCACAGTGGCCATGTACCTCTTGATGATCTGCTAGGGAGACGAACTGCCATAAAACAAACTTTACCCCTAGTTTCTGTTGCAAAGAATGCTCTAAAAATGAAGCAATCTAAGTACGTTGTTTGCAACTGTATGACAGAGCTTATATTAGAAAATCACTAGATTAATTTCTACCATTTAGAATGCATTGCACTTACCTACGCAGTATAAATGAGCTCATATATTCAAATGAATACTCTAAATTTAACTTCTGTTAAGTTCTGCCTCTGCGTGGATATTAGTGTGCACCAAGGATAGGCTGTTTGAACTCTTTGGCCCCTACACTCAGATTTAAATTAGTGTTTTGGTTTTAATTCTCACTGTGCTTTCACTGCTCTCAGGGAACAATAGGGAAGCCCTCTTGTAGTTAATTTACCACCTGAAGACACTAAATAAAAGTTGCAGGGCCTCATTTATTAAACCTCTCCATGAGATTGGAAACATTAGGCATTCATTCAAAGCTGTTTTTATTCAATATTTCCATCGGGGAAATTAGATCATTGCTGCAAACAAACCTAAGGGAATCCAACAAATATCTGCCCACTGCTGCTGATGCATAAGGACTCAATATCACGATAAAGGCTCTTTTGTCGCAGAACTCAGAAGATGCATATCGTGTAGAGCTGGCTGACAGGAAGCATTTCTAGTTCATGTGAGATTTGCACATTTTAACATTTTGTTCTCTCTTAATTCACAGTGTAATATACATTTAGATGTTGCACAGAGCAGATGATTTATAATGTGTAACACATTCATTTCTGTTGGGATCTGTTGGGATGTATTTTCCTATCTCACTGGAGGCATAGCAATATTGAAGATCAAGTGGGCACTACCATGCATGGCTACCATTTTTAATAGCAATGGCAACTACATGTTGGTACATGTGTGGAAACTGTGGAATGCTCTAAGTACCCTGACAGATAGAGATCTGGCTCACGTTCATGCTCTTCTGGTGTGTGAATAAGGGCAACAAGCAGCAAAAGCAAGCCTGCAGGATGGGCACTTATGCTTCTCAAGTTAAACTGCAGTAGAGGAGGACAGTCACTAATGGGTCATCATTTCTCAGATGCCATCAGTATGCACTTGCACATACCTTAGAGGCATCATACACAATAGAGGAGATTTTGTACCACAAAGATATAGAAGTTGTGTTTAAAAAAACATCTGAGATGGAGAAAGACATGCAGAACAAACTCACTGATGTGACCTCTCCTCCACAGATTGGCCCTAGGTCACCTTTCCTAACTTCTGCACTAAGAAAACTGCTTTTTTATTACCTATGTACCACCAATATGCAAACATACAGACATTCATGTATGCTTGTGTCATTAAAAAAAAAACGAAGTTTTAAAACTGACTATAGAAATTATACCATGAAATTTGTTTCAATAAAATGTCAGATACAAACAACTGTATTTATGCAAAATCCCACAAGCTAACAAAGTGATACTGATACAAACCGATATTTAGTTTCCACCACAGCCCTGCCAGTAAGGCATCTTCTAGGAATAAACAAACATTTAGTAGAAGAACTATGAGTAGTAAGGTGAACAGCTTAATGTTGGTTCTGTTAATACAATATAGTTAATATTATCCTCAAAACAATCTTATTACAAACACATCTGAGCTGGAAAGGATAATGAGACCACAGAGATGTTTCTGTGTAGTCTGAAATGCCAGCATGGTCTTATTATAGTTATCATTTATTTTGTCACCATGGTTATATGTGTTCTATTAGTGAACCTGCCTCCTACATTTTAGTTTGTTTATTTATGGCCAGTGTTTTTGTTGTGCCAAATCTGAGCTTACAGCTAATCCTAAAACAACTGTGCATGTAATTATTTTCATCAAAGTCCAGCAGGATTGCCTGGGGGCTTAGACTCATGCTGGAGCAGTGCCCACTGCCTGACACTCCTCAGAGTAAAGACCAAGGTTTTAGCTCATTCCTAAGAAATCCTAATGGACTGCATCTTGCAGAAATGGAAAAAATAAAAACAAATAAATATGACTTCATCTTTTCACTTTCTGGAACAAATAGTAATTAAGCTAAAGATTACATCATTAAAATAATGTATCCCACATGTTTTTGAAAACTAAACAAGCAAATATTATTTATATTCTTTTTTTTTTACTAGCAGTAATAATAAATTTCTAAATTCTTTCAGTAAATCAACATTCATTTAGCTTTCCCAAACATAAGTGAAAAATTATCTTCATGAGAATAAAAACATCACAACCCAATTCAGTAATACCAGCAATTTCATACTAATACAAATTTTGTTTAAAAGGTGACCTAGACAATGAAGCAAGTATAATTAAATTGGAAACAGCCAATTCAATAAAGTATTGATGTCAAAAGTAATAATTAGAGGAAATTTTAGTGCAGCACCCATCTGCAAAAAGGATTATTTAGGAATAATGATACACTTATGTAAATAAATTTGAAATATAAAATGTCTGACAATGGCTCATGGAAAAAATTGTATGAAAAAGTGGCTTTATTCTAACAGATTACAAAACAAGTAAAAATGAAACAAGATTGCTGTCATTAATGCAGCACTAGTTGTTTCAATGTAACAAAGAAAGCCTATTGATTTTGATGACTTTTACAGAAATATGCTTTCTGGTATGAAATGGTCAAGCGCAATTAAGTTTCATCCAACTTGAGCATTAAAAAGGGTGTTCGTGTTAAATTCATATTACATTTTCCAGAAGAGAACTGTGACTGCGCAGGTATTCAGTGAAAAATATCAATGATACTCACTGCGTATGAGAAGAGAGAGACAGCTCAGCTCAGCTAGTCTATAAAAGAACGCATGACCTGCTAGCAAGATGGAGGATAAGCCTCCCAACAGATCTTTAATTTCTTTTTGTAGAAAGTCAAGACAACGTTTAACATTCATTCAGCATGAGATATTGATCCTGCGGTCCAGTACTGGATAAGAAATGCAGCAGAGTGCTACAGCACAAATATGGAGCTTAAAATCTTTTTATTAAAAAAAAAAAGAGTAGATAATTTGAAAAAAATATAAAAACCATGTGCATTCTGTAGGCCAACCCGGCCTTCCGGCCACCACCCAGACCAGGAGACCTTAATGCAGTTCTAGGGAGGGGTCAGATACTGCAGCAGCAGCTCCATGAATCATTGTGAGGGGGATCCCATATCGTAACATATGAATTATTCTCCTTCAGCAATGAAGCACTCTGCTAACCTGTGAGCTTGTCTCCCCCCCTGCATCTCCAACAAACTCATAACCAAACCCACTCTATGCAAGTTTCCTTTTTAGCTTATGAAACCATACTTATTCTCAGATGGCATGTCTATATCCTCCAGTCAACAACTTAGATAGGTTTACAGCAGATTCCTGCTCCACACACATCGTTATCTTCTCCATTGCTGATTACCTTCCACCTTTACTCCATAAAAGTATGCAAAAAATATTAAAAAGTAGGAAAAGAAGAAAAAGCTGTTTGAGAATAACTAGCTACAAGATCTTACATACTTGCCCTGCTCCAAGTCAGGAACTTCTATGAAGTTTTAGTCCCACAGAATGAAAACAATTAATATTCTAACCAAGGATTAATATAAACAAGGGAATGCTGAACCAGCAACTGTGAGAAGTCACAGCTTCTCAGTTTGACTGGTGGATGATCTATAGAGCCTGTAGGTCCAAGGCCCACAAAGAAGTGGGTATCATTTCCCTGTTTAAAAATAGGGAAAGTGAGGTTAATAAAATAAGACCAAAATACCCACTGAGGCTCAACAGACCAGTGTTGGAGAGCTGCTCTCCTGACACCCAGGCCCAGCATTTGCAATTAATTTGCTGCCAGTAGCACTGCAGAGCACTTCTGCTGTGGGAGATGGAGCTGGGTTTCGGCTTGCAGATTGTAAGCAATAATGCCAGCTTGGTTTTGATGGCTGGCATCACGAGCAATGAAATAAAAGGAAGAAATATCACAGCTTGATTTTCGGTTCCCACGCTGAGCTGAAATGCTGGCAGTTAGGGAAGCACTGATTGACTTGTCAGCTGAGCAAATTTGATCTGGATGTCCCAGAGAAAGAAAAACATGGAACCCCACAATGTCATTTTTCCAGAGTCACTTTTCTGACTACAGCCACACGTTAATTTGTCAGTCAGAGTCTCTCAGGCCCACATAAATCTTGTTTCCCTGGAGACAAGCCTTTTAAATAGCAGTTCAAAACACCAACCAGATTGGGAGTGGAATTCAATTAAAGGAAAACCATCTTGTTGCTTCAGGGGTCTGTCCTGGTAATAGCTTGTGGAAGATGCATTTCCCCAGTTGCATTTCTGGGCTGTTTTATTTGTTATTTTTCATGCATTACTTCTTTATGACAAGTACGGATAAACAAAATTAAATATAACCTGATAATTTGATTATATTGATATCTGCTGTTTTTAAATAATGGCTAATAACTTGGATTAGTACTATTTTTCAACCTTTATGTAATTTAAATCATTCACTAACTCATTTTTGATAACTTATTGACAATTATTTTATTCATATAATGTTGTTTCTACCATTTGATTGAATAAGAAACTTTTACATGACAAAATTAAAGAACAAGAAATCACATATCTTTAGACCAAATCCAGCTGGAGAGTACTATTGGGCTAACTGATCTCAAGAGAAAGCCAACTTAAGTGGTTCGCTCTCAGCAATACTTTGACATATGAATTTTGAGAAAATGGGAGATTTTCTACATGAGGTATACAAGCATAACTCTCTGCAAATGCACAACCTCCGTGCACAGAATTATGATTCCCCTGTAAAGAGAATCTGGTTTAGGAAGGAAAAAAAATTAGTATAAGCATGCCGGAAATTTTGAATTTGAATCCACATTAATAAACTGATTTTTTTCACTTTCTGTCAGCTGTACAGCAGTCATGTTGGCAGATGCTGATAGAAAGAAAACAGTAAGTCAGATCCAACAACTATTATATAGAGCAATGACAGACAGTTTGTGAAAGCTGAGCTTAGCCACAAAAGCAAGCGCAAGTAAATCTGCATTTTCTTCACACATTCAAGCACAATCTCCTCCTCTACCAGTAAATTTAGCAAATTAAATTTAGTGCAATTTTCCCAAAAAATACAGTTTATTCTAAAACTGATCCTGCCCACTCCAAAGGATATTAAAATGGAAAAGAAATGAAGAAAAAAAATATGGAAAAAGTTGGAAGCCTAACCACTCTGTCCTTTTGCCATAGCATTTGATTCAGGCACCTAGGATGTTCTATGCTCCCACACTGACACGATTTGCTTCCTCTTGTGTGTGTACACATCACAGCACAAAACCAGGTCTCACTGCTGAACAACAACTTATTTGCACTAAGTTTACTGGGAAGGACATAAAAGAAGATTAAGCTTCTTCTTACGCTATTCAGTCATGTAACCCACTTCAGACTTGTCCCTGAAGTCTTGCCAAATCTACTCTCTCTTAACATTGTAAAGGATCAGCATTGTTCGCTGCAGCATTTTACTGCACATTCAATGCCAGAAGCTCATTATTCTCACTGATAAGAAATGGATCTAATGTGACACCAAAGGAAGATCCCCCTTCCTTGCAACAGCTCTAAGACCAAGAAAATTTCACTTTTGGGCTGACATCTGCAGTGGTTAACGACAGCCTATCACTGCAAAATTAGTGAAATGTCAGCTACTACTTCCGCATTCCATCACAGCAGACCACAAACTGTGAAGAAACATATAATCTTATAGGCTTTTCAGTGGTAGAAATAGTATCAGATTATTTCATTAATGTCAGAGTGTATGGGAAGATGAGATATAAGCATTTATAAGAAGTGGTTTGCTTAAAAGGTATTTTCAAAATAATAGGAAAAATTTATGTATATAAAGAGTACGTATACTTTTCCTTTTCCATTTGGTATTACTTAAACAGTACTGAGAAGAGAGTGGTATTATGACAAAAGCCTTGAGATGGACATTTATTAGAGAACAATATGTATAATGCATGTATTTTCTGGCTAAGAATTGCAAGACCATTATCAAATTTACAGCTTCAACACAAGCACACAAGTTTACTCACACTTCGTAGCTGAGTTAGTGAAATGAGACATGAATAGGTAGGATCTGACCTTGTGATTCAAAAATATCCAAACCATTTTTACATCAATGTTGATTTCCAGAAACAACATTTTTATCATGTGAAATTATAGTATGCTTGGAAACACTGAACTTACTTCAAAGTATTCGGAGAGAGGAGTTGTGCTTTGTTTTTAATTGAATATAAAGCATATAACATAACTGCTATGATCAAAATCTTGCAGCTTTTCAAATGAGAGCAGTGGAGAGCTATGTAGCAAGTAATGGAGAAGTTAAGTAAAACTGCTGGGACCTGATGTAATATAAAGAAAGAGACTGGATGCTGTGGCAGAACATAATGAGGTTTCCAGAAGGCATCCTCCAGCAAAACAGGTCTGAATTCCATCTAGACAGCTTTGCTTTTTTTATAAAGTTTATTCCTACTTCTTTTAACAACACAAGCATGAGAGGATGTCAGGTTCTGACTGGAAGGATCAAGAAATAAAGCAACCTTAAAACCATTAAGTGAAACTAGCACTTATTTCCCAAGGCTTTCCAGAGATGGATTCACCCCCTCCACGTAGGCTTTAGCTTTTCTACATCTGCTTCCTTGGATATTGCTACCTTCCACAAGTAGAACACAAGTACCTTCTATTATGCTTCTAGGAAAGCAGAAATTTTGTTAAGCATCAACATGTTCATACTTGGCTCCAGAAGCCCAAGGTCACCTCTGGTAGGTTTACATAAGGTGATAATTAAATAAAACAGCTGCACGATATTCTTTGGAGCGTAGTGGGATAATGCTTCATAATGCACTGGGCACAAAAGTAAGGAATTAAGGATTGCAGAAAAAATATTTTCAGAGCAAATCACAGTTGAAAGCCGTTACATTGTTTTTATTAGAATTTATATGTATATAACCAAAAATTGAATCATTTACCCTTTTAATATAAAATTATGTAAGGATATTATTTAAGTTATATATTTACATATAAAATATATATTACAGACTAAGGCTACACCCTGTTCAGCTGAGGGAACAGCACTGAAGGGTAGTATGGTTAGGCTGCAGTTGGACTTGATGATCTTGAAGGTCTTCTCCAACTTAAGCAATTCCATGATTCTATGATTCTCAAAACGTCCTATCAGATAGCTTAGAATTTGAATTGTAATTGTTCTACAAATAACTCTCATGCAAGGTTTCCTGTACAATCTTCACCTCACCAAGTTTAACGCTCCTGCCATGAGATGCAGAAATCTATTTCATCGGCCTTTGTTCTCTAGAAATTAACATTGTCTTACAACTCAGTTGTAGCTCACTGAAACCCCATGAGTGGAAGAAGTGAAAGAATCAGCAGCCTTTCTCCAGTTAAGGAAAGTACAAGAAGCTGTCGAGAGAAGTGCTCTCCCTCCTGGTATTAATTCCTTTTGGTGTGCATTTACCTTTTCAAGTAAGACACCAACGAGACAACCAGTATATTGCAGGGCTGCAAAAACAAGTGATCTGCTTTAATAGCTAGGAAGGCTGCAATCCAAAGCAAAACCCTGATTTTTGTGCTCTCTTCCAAATCTGTTAGGCTATTCATCAGCACAAACCAGCCAAAACAGAAGATGATATCCGCTATCACAACCTCCTTTAAATTAATAATTTAACCATGGAATCAAAAGAGATAAGAACGGAAAGGTGAATTGGCACTGGATAAAACCCAAAGATAAGGTCTCTCTTGATCACTACCTGAAGTAGGCGCATTTTATTGGTTGGAACACTAAAACCCTAAAAATTGCAGTATTTAATCACCCACTGGTATCTTATATTTTATATATATAACATTTTAATTTGTTAGAGTTTTAATTTATACAATCTGATAATATCTGACCAAAATTTAGATATATCTAAGACATTTGTCTAAACTATATGGATCAAAAATTATTGTTGTGATCCTTTTAAAAATAAAGTCATTTTCTATTTCCAAAAACTGATAGAAAAAAATGCAAAACATTAATATTAGGAACAGCATCAACCATTACAATAAGAAAAACTACTAAAATGTACAAAAATACAGTGCCTAAAATTATTTGGAAATAGAAAACATTTCTCCAAATCTATACTGACCAGAGCTCTCCTGTGTGAAGAACAATGTTCATGATTGCTTAGCATTTTGGATGATCTCTGCCATACTCAACATGAGTGAGATTCAATTCTCACCTCCACTGAAGTTTGAAATTTATGCTGGCATAATCTTTAAGCTGTTGAACAAATACGTCCCAGTAGAAGTCCCAAGAGATTTCCATTCAAGAAAGAATAACTTGTCTTTTATCAGAAGATGACTACAATGGATTTGGGGTAAGAAGCGTTTCTCACCATTTCTGCCTCTTCCATTCATTCTCACGTAATGCTATGTGTATGGTAAACCTCAACCTTAAACAAGTGAGCAAAATCCTCACTTAGGTACTATATAAATCCTTCAGAGCAGTCTTTATAGCTTCATTGAGCATTAAGAGTCTAGACAGCTTCAGGAGAGAAGCCTAAAATGATGTAAAAAGAATACCATGCACAGGGTAATGTGAAAATGAGTAAAGATACAAAAAAAAAAAATTGCTCATAATATAAAGAATTCAATTCTGACTACAATCAAATCTTCAAAATATTTTCTTTATTCATAGGACTTATAGAAAGTAAAAAAAAATATATGCATGTAAGTCATTTTTTGAAGATTTTCTTTCCAGGTACAGTGAAAATCAGAATGATGAAACACCTAAACAAGAGTTGCTCAGTAGGAACCTTTGATCTTTGAAGCTTAAGACCAACTAATTCTCAGCTAGAAAGAAAAACAAATTCTCAAGAGATAAGATGAATACCAAAAATAATGTATTTGTATCTGCACAGGATTAGATCCTGCTTTAAAATACACATGTAATGAAAATTATTTTTATTACCGTTACAATCGGACAGAAAGAGTGACAATAACATAAACTATGGTAAAGTATGCTATACGCTCTGTGAGTAATAAGGGGAAAAAATATGTTCTCTCTGTGTGTTACTGAAAGAAAAAAAAAAACTGAAAATCAGTGAAGAAATGGAAGAGCTGCCTCCAGTTTGATTTATGGCCATTCTTCTTTTTATGTGTAGCCTGGGGAACCTCATGATGATATGTAATGTGTCAGGGTGAAATGTGTATAAATAAATGTACTTCCAATTCGTAAAGACTCTTTAAAGCATCTTTTCTGTGCACTCCATACTGAATCACATTTTCTTGAGGAGAAAGCAGAGACATTTAAGAAGAGAGAGAGCTGGCATAGTTATAAAAATCTCCACTTTCATTCAATTTCTTTTCTTGCCTTTGCATTTTCCTTTTCGACTTATTTTTTTAATGAAGAAAAATCATTGTCCAATATTTTATCCTGATGTAATAATAACCAAATGGACAAAGTTCAAGATGAATATCTTTGACAGATCTCAGCATACAGTTACACTGGTACATACCTGCATAAACAAACCTCCCTAGAACATAAAAATCTCATCTAAAAAGCAATATTTTTTAAACAACTCATATTTTGAGAAAGACAAGTATGCCTTGGTTTTAAGTTGCTTGAAATGATATTCATATTTTCATGCACAGCTCCCTAGTTCCACAGAAGGTAATAAGAGCAAAGTGGGATTTGGGTATGCCCCATGAGATATAAAGCCCCATTTCACATCCTTAAGCATTCACTGAACTTGCTCTCAAGTTCATCCACTATATTTAATGGAGGTGCTTGTAATGCTTTTTTCTCCTTCACTTCCAGTCTGATAAGTCTGTCTACTAAATCATCACTTCTCCATACTGTCTTTGACAGATTAGACTGCATTACCAAGAGAAGGTAGCAAGCCTTCTACAGTTGGGACTGGGCCTCCAAAAAATGTACTGCTACTTTTACTGACAAAGAACTATAATAATCTTTCCTTCTTTTTTCCTCACTTCCTTGCCCCTCCAATTTTCAGTTCATTTTATTTACCTATAATAGTTGGTGTGAGAATGACACTCCTTCACTGGCCAAGGAAAATATGGAATATCCTAAACACAGTTTCTTCATTTATGAGGAAATAAAAATAAACCCTAATGGTTCCAACACCTGACTTCCTACCCCAAAAACAGAGCGATCCTCAATTGTTTCTCCATCTCATTCAAGAACCCTTTAAGTCCAACAGTTAGCAGGACTTCCATCTTCCTAGGGTTGGGAAAATTTTTGTTCAACTCATCAACTAAGGTAGTCAGTCTATCATATCCTTCTAATGCAAATACTCAAAACTGAACTGGCATATCACTAGTAAACATCAAGAAACACTTATCCACCTTCTTGTTATATACCTTCCTCCTCCTTGAACCCCTCCCAGCAAATCTCCATTATCCAAAAATTTTAAAAAATGCAATCTCTTACAAGACAAACGTGAGTAATAATATGCTGTAATTCCATCTCCAGAAGAGCCAATTTCCATTACACTGTTGAGATTTAAAATGGGATCTTTGTTTCTTTTTATCCTCACTGATTTGCTTTCCAAATGTGTTCCTTTCAATGAAGTAATTTATTTTTAATAATTTGCAAGACTCAGAGAAAAATGATTTTAAGAACCAAAAGCAATACTGTGAAATTCAAAACGACAAAAGTTGACAACACACAGGTATATGTTAACGCCATTTTTTTGTTCTATGAAATGTTACCTATGAATAATTTTCAGTACGTGATGACAGAAATTACCTAAAGAGGTTATGATATTCAAAGTTGGTAAGTGAGTATTCAATGTTGCAAATTCCTACTTCAGTAGCTCCCTTATCAGAAATTAGTTTCAAATTACCTATTTATAGACTTATCACTCAGGAACACCCCTACCCAGCTTCTAGACTTCATTTACTTTCACTTACCACACGGTGAAGGTCAAAATGAATTTATGCATGCCAAATTTTAGCATAATTTTGTTGCAATCATTGCTATTCACTGGCGTTAACACACCTAATATACTTGCTATTTCTGTCTGGAGTTTTGTGCATTTGCTTAAAAAGTTCCTAGGAGCTGCTTAAAATCTGTCAGCTTCCTCTCTGCATTCCCATGCTAGCAATTCCCACTTAAACTATACTTCTGTGAATAGTGTGTTGCCTGTCTCTCAGCAATCTTCATTATCTAAATAAATTAGAATGAGTAGCCTCCCTAGTTGGGTAAGTACCTGCCCTGCTAATGTATTAGGAGACATTACTGAATTTAATTCATAAGTCACTAATACATCATCATCATCTGAAGATAAAAAGTATCTCCCTCTGTGAAAATAAACAGCTTCAGTTGGGCTCATTGCTTATCTTTTGATAAATCTCTCTGCCATCCTTCTGCATTTATCAGCCAAGGGAGAAGAGACCATTATCTGCAATAGCTTTTGATTCTACTGACATTATTATCACTTACACCTCCTCCGTCTTGCACCTCTTGGCTCTTTCACCAAATTCATGTTTGGAGCGATATTTATCAATGAAAGTTGGAAATTACCAATGTCTAAATTTGGCTTTTCATCTGATTCATGAAGCACTTCTCATAATGTGAAACACAGTTCATGAATTGCTTGAGAGCCAGCAAAAGAAGAGTAGCGCATCTATTTCCATATAAATGGCCTCATTACTATGCAGACTTGGGATAATTTATAAGGGATTCTTGTCTAAAAACAGGGGTCCTGCTGGCAAAGTCCTTTCGCTTATACACAAGGAAATACAATTTCAAAACTACTCAGGAAATCAGTGAAGTGCAACTTGCTTTGACCCACAACAAAAGCACTGATTTGGCATGGAGTTTTTGAGGGCAGCCAGTGGCTTTAATACTAAAATACAATTTTTTCCCTATTTTATAAAGCAGTAAAAGAGCTTTACCTCATTTCGCAAGAGGTAAATGACAGTTTTAAGAAGGTCTGAATATCATAACAAAACATTAAAATACACAGACCTATGAGATAGGTTAAAGCATATCTAAAATAAAGATTATTTCCACAATTTGATATGTTTTTCCACAATGGATATGTTTTTAAGAAAAAAATCTGTTGTCAACTTCTTTCATTTAGAGCTTTGTTTGCCTGTTAATTTTCACTCGTTCTGTGTTTCATCATCTATTATTTAGAAAAGTTTTACCCAGACATTACACAGACGACTGAGTTTAAGTCTGCTTAAGATAAAAGCAGCTGTATATTCTCCGGAAGTTTCTCTGTTACAACCTCTATCTTACAAAAGCATATTGCAAATATCAAATAGGTTTGTGTGAGACTTCTTTTTTTGCAATTTTCCTGTCCTAGTCAAACAACAAAATTGCTTGCAGAACGTTGCTGATATTAGTCACATCGTGAACTTTAGTTTCACAAGTGAAATACACTGGGCTAGGTTCCTAGGATAGGATATACTGAAAAAGAAAAAAGTCTCCTCTTTTTTTAAATGGTTCTTAAAGGGAAGCAAGAATTGAAAAGAAGGTGAGCCTTTAAAATTATACTCAACTCAGTCTCTTCCAGAGCATGAAGAAGGTTCTTCTCAAATTTTTGCCATCAAACAGAACAAATTTTGGTTTCAGGGTGAAAGCAAGGTTCTGGAATGTGAAAATCATGGAATGTGAAATTCCTTTCAATTTGTTTATTTGAGTACAACTATTTATAATTGCAAGTGCCATGAGGACACAGTATAGTAAAGCTGCTTCTGCTTAGATACTTCACTTTGGGTGCATGAAAATTAATTTTGAATTTAATTGTAATTTGAATTACGACTCAAGCAGATGGAGAAAACATGAGTGCTATGTGGGAAGAGTAAAATATTAAGAGATCACATAGAAGGAGAGCAGCACTAGCATGGAATGAAGAACATCTATCCCATGCCCTCATCATTTTCCTATCTCCCATGTCAAAAGACATGCATACAGTAGGACTGCATTTTAGTTGGTACTAACTAGCAAGTTGTTTCAGATTGTTTATCTCTAAAACATTTAATATTCTTCATTAACAACTCATTTGACATCAGCATACCTTCCTTGGACAGGTTTCAGCCCACCGCAGCCTTTGGGCTATCACTGCCTGAAGCACCATTACCGCAGGGTATCCCCACTCCAGAGGGCTGAAACTCATTTACAAACACCATACTGAAACTTTCAATTCACGCAAGGTTTTTCTGATGTTGGTTTTTTTCCCTCTGCAAACTTTGTCTTTTCACATTATGCTTCCAGCTTTTTTAAAAGTAGTTTTCTCCAATGCTAGAATTGAACAAATTAACAAATTTATATATTCAATTACAAATCACTTATTGTATCAGCTGAAGGGCAAAATTCATTATGAATTTCCATGCTCACAGTTTGAGTACTTTAAATGTGGTAAGTATGTATAGTTTAAATTCAAAATATGACAGAAAATTTTTATGATCTTGCTACTCTATGTTTGATTTTAATTTCTCCCTTCCAGAACTTCTAAAATGGCAGTTTATTTCTGATATTTTAACAGTAAGGTTTATTAATTAACAAATTTACATATACATATGCACCCCTAAAAATATACATTCCTTAACGATGTGGGAAGCTTCACAATAGCACAAACTTCATCACTCACATTAGTGGCAACATGCTGCCAAATGACAGACATAGAGTCTACAGTACTGTAAGATGATAACAAGGAAAGCTTCAATTTCATTAGTTACAATTATAGAGGAGCAAATTATAGGCCTAGTTTTTAAGAAAAAAAAATCACTTTCTAAATATAATGAACTGAAGATAATGTAGAATTGAACAAGGAAATAGCAAGACCATTTGGAAATATGGACTTCTCTCAAAATAGCTACCTTTTATAGGATGGTGTTTATGGGGAGGGAATATTAGACTGTTTCTAAGAAAGTCAAGTATGGAGAAAAATAACAGAAGGAGTTATTAAAAACATGTATCCCATAAACATGAAGTTGGTAACAACAAGTGAGTTGCAACTTCATCTAAAAAAAAACAACTCAAAACAAAAAGATAAAAACAAATAAAACATCACTGAAATTAAACTGAAAGTAAAAACAAAATTCTATGCATCACGATTCTACCGTTACATTTAGCATTAATCATAGAATCATTAGAATTGGAAGGGGCCATTAAAGGACACCCAGTACAACTCCCCTGCAATGAACAGGGACACCTACAGCTAGAATTAAGCTAAGTATTAGCCTCAGCCATAAATGACTGTGACCAAGAGCAGCACGGCACACTGAAGAAGCACGGAGATATTTGTTGGACTGTTTTTACCCTTTGAGAGACACTGGGAAACAAATCTATACAATTCGTAAATGCTCCCAGTCGCTGATTCTGCAGAATTGTTACAGCTGAGCATACGCTCTCAAGAAATGAAAAAAAAATGGATTGTATTTATGAGACACAGCAACCTCCACATACTTTTCTTGAAAATACTTGTTTGTGGCCTAGAAGTCTTTTATAAATGTTGTGATAAACTAAGTACCAGAGCAGGGAGCAGTCATGCATGTGATAGGAAAATTCACTAGCGTGGCAGGAGAATATATATGAATGTTTGCATTTGTTTGTTTGCTTGTTCCTATTTTCACAGCAGACAGCCTTATATTGGCTGCTCTGAAACATTTCTAAAATATGCAGGGTTTTACAAAATACTTTGTAACTGTAAAAAAGAAGTGTTCTGCTTTCTTTTAAGAACAATTACAGGAAATTGGTTGGGGCAATTTAATATCCTGTTATATGTGGCTTCATCTCTCCTGATTCTCCACTAACCTGCTGGAACAGGTTGCCGTTGATTTATGCTTTTGTTTGTGAATTACACTGTAGAGTATCAGAAGCAATAAGAGCTTGAAAATTGCTTCTTGCAGTCAATGACCTCCTTGTAGTTTACTTCCTTATTCTATCATAATGGAGACATATTCATATGATGGAGATTTCCCTGCCAAAGAGAATGCTGTGATCCTTGACCTTAATGACAATGTTTTTCTACCTGCTCAAGGTATTACCAGTATTTTTGTGACAGCCAACTTTTAGGAGACCGTCAGATAGGGTTTGCTATTTGGTGATGAAAGTGCCGTTCACTGAAATAACTACTGCTGTTAAGCAAACAACACTATATCCTTTAGACTACAATACCTCTCCTGTAAGCTTTCATTTCTCTTCCCTGATTAATTCATCTCCTAAACAGGACTAGCATTGCTTGATCACCACTGTTACAGATATTTATTTGTACCTCAAAATGAAATGGAAATCTCTAATAAGGGCCCTAAAGACTACAGAAATCAGTGGGTGGCTTTTCCTTGACTCCTGGAGGATCTGATCCATCTCTATAAACAGAGAGTAATTACATTTTTCAAATAAGGAACAGAACACTTTCTTCTCCACTCACTGATGCTCCTGGAAATGAGGATTAACCCCAATGCAGTTGAGTTAATGGAATTCCACTGCTACATATGAGAACTGAATCAGACTCTCAGCAGGGGCACTTACTGGTAAAGGCAGAAATTTGGTCTGTGGAAAGACTGACAGATGCACAACACCACATTTACACTGAGTGTAAGCACTTGTTACTAATGCCAGAGCAAGTGCTGTAATGAGCAGAGATATGATCAGCTCATTAGGATCTAATTGCATCTTGAACAAGGTTCAGTCATTTAGCATTATTGACCAACTGTCCACAAATACAATATTTCTAGAATACAGTGTGAACCTATTATAGAACTTACTAATCTCAGTTACAGATCCCCTTCTTTCTTAGTAAACAAAGTTCATAAATTCCCATCTTTCTCCATCTTACAATGCTCCAAATAACACCTACCTTCCCATCCATTCTTAGGCCAAGATCAACCCTATTTGACACTGAGGTAGAAGTATCAAAGGTGCTTGGCTCTCAGCTTTGTTAAAAGACATGGTATGGCATGACTGAGGACAGATCCAGATTAATTCTCCCACGGAAAGAAGTGTTTGCAGAGCAGATTCAGCCATGATTAGAAATTCCACACAACAGATGGCATTGGAAAAAATGAAGCATGATATGTTCTGCCACTCACAAAAATACTTGTTAAATAGGATATGGAATAGTTGTTAATGAAGATAACACATAAAGGAATATTATTCTGCTCTAAGGCTTGATTTGACTCAGAAGGAGCATTTCTACTTATCCCAAACAATTTCTGTTTACAAGATTTCTTTGATGTATTTTTGTTTTAATGTATTTTGTTCTACTACCTTGATGATACAGCAGTAAACAGTGGATTGAGATTTCTCCTAGGTTTCTTGACGAATTTCATTTCCCCCTCAAAAAACAACAACAAATCTAAGGTTCAAAAGTCAGTTTTCTTTGCCTTTCTTACAGCACCACTCCAATTAGAGCCACCCTCTCTTGAAGAGTTCTTGCTTGTCTCATCTTCTTAAATGTTTTAATCTTCATACTAAGCAGTTTCATATGCAGATTTTTTGTATCCTTAATTTAAATACCTACTATCTTCCTGCAAATTTAATAACTTATTATTCAGTCACATTCATGCTTGTCTTATTCAAACTTTTTATCTTGAATTACAGAAAATTTCAGGTAGCACAGAAAGAGAATACAGCAAAAGTAGATGCTCAGTTGTTTGTGGATTTGGTTGGTTTTTTTTTTTTTCTGAAAGTAGATATGAATTTATTGTATACGAAAATAAAAAGAATGTCAAAAGTTCCACTCCCCTTACACCTATACCACTGGGTAATCTGATAAAAGTGGATCAGTTACTGTATTGAATAAGGTACATATGCATAAAGCTAAGGAGTTTACCCTCTAGTTATAGCTCTCCTCTTAGAGGAACATGCCCATCCCTCTAAGTCTGGAGTGTTTGAAAAATGGCAGCAAACTTGTGAAAATCCAATTTTAAAAGAAAAAAAAGTCAGAAAGTTTCAATAGAAATTAACAAAAATACTTCAATCACAAAGTAGTTTAGGTCTTGGATGTTGTAGCCCTTAGACTCCAAGTAGGAGAAGTCAGGTCCTCCATTCCAAGATCACACAATTGCCATGAAGTACCTACAACTCAACAAGACGGGGATCCCTCAAGGAAGAGGCATGTTCTGAGGTTGCTGACTGAACTGAGCTCATATGAAGAGTCATCTACACTTCCAGATCCCACCTGCTCTTGCTCTTTGCCAGAGGCTTCAGGAACAATGTGAAGATTTAGGAGGAAGTAATTCCAGATCCATGTGAATATTACAGTAGAATAGCAAAGTGCCTATGGAACTAGAACAGAAACAGATACAAAATGAAATTCTTTTGACTCACATGGTTATATTCTACCTAGTCTCCTTTAAAACATCAACGTTTCCTGTTGGACCCAGCCAAAGTGTTCTTCCATCTCAGGACAAATGCTCCTAATGAGAGGAGAGCCTCAATATCAAAGACTATAAAGGATAAAAAGTTTCTCAATCTGAGGTTCCTTCTTCACCTTAATCAACAATTTTCCAAGAGGCTGCCACACTGCTATACAGAGGAATAAAAAAGCCAAAAGAACAGAGGATCAAAGATGAGATAAATGTAGAATCACAAAAGCATTTATGTCATTGTAGGAATACAACAGAGAAACTACAGGAATGCTGGATCACTACCACCATACACACAACAATGTACCAAAGCGCACCAGTACTGCTGCACCACTTTTCTTAATGATTAAGTTTCCTGCTATAAAGAAGAGGAAATTATGTTTACACTCCCAATAATGTAATCAATTATGGTGAACAATTGCAACATGTTAGATTAGGATTTATTTCATGACTTACTGCTAATTATCATCCAGAGACTTTATCTTTCAGTGCATCTCAAAGGAACGCATTGCATTTATCACAGGGCAGAGGTGAAAGTAGCAAGTTTAGATCAGAAGCTACAGAGCTGCGTCCAAAGCAATAAAAAACAATGTGATTAACTCAAATCTTTAATCCCTGATTCTGGAACAATAATTTTGTCTTTTACTTCTTTCATAACATAGCAGTTCTTTTTACAGTTCTTTTTTATATTTCATAAATGCATGTGTACTTCCCACTTACTTCTTCATGACTGCTTTTTTTTTCCTCTATGCTCATGTAAATTTCCTCTAAAACTATAGCTTCAAAGAATATTTGATTTCCAGTCGTTCTCTGAGCAGCATAAAGCCATTCTTGAGACTCATCTCTTCCTATTTGCAATGGCTGCTGATTACACACATCTAAAAAAGTTCACCAACAGGACCCCCCTGTTGTCCAAATCAATCAACATGTATGATCTTGAATTTTTGATATGATCTTGAACGTTTTCTACCACTGAGAGGGATACCACAGTTATTAAGCTTCTTACACTGGTTCTTGTATTTTTAAGAAATGTTAGGATAAATAGAAGCATTTTATATCCTCAGCATAAACCTTTTATTCTAAAGAGGCAGCCTTTGTTTTTTGAGGAGATACTTCGCTTCCATGAAACATTACAGTCAGCCAGCCAAGCTCACTTAGTGCTAAATATTAGGACATTCTCAGCATTTTGTAAAATATGGCTTACATTTCTGTTTCTCATAAACAGACTTTAATTCTGCTCTCTCTCTACCAATGGACAGTAGGTGTCTGGGCTTTCAGGAAAAACAAGAAAAATACAATCTGGTTAGGCTTTAAATGTGACTTAATTTAGTTCTGTTGAAAGCAGTCTGGAAGGAAGGAAGCTGAACAGCATTCAAGAAGACAGTCTACTTTTAGAAATTTTTGCCTAGCATGGAAGACTTCAGGAAACCCTTACTAGAAGCATAGCAAAGATAAGAAATATTGCCCTGCAGCAGTTCCTCCTGCAGAAAAATGTATACATCTGGCAAACTATTTTAAAAACATTTTTATCTAGGAAAGTTCATCTCCTATAAACATGATTGCCATTCCCATCAGCTTTCTGCTGCCATACTACTACCGCTGTAATGGCTAACAGCCCAAATCCCCATTTTGCATCCAAAGTATATCTAGCCTGTCTCTTCAGCATATTTCATTCCTCACCCAGGGAAAGGTGAATGAAAAAAATGCTTTCTCTTCAAATATATGTACATATTTATTTCACTACAAACACATCAATGTTCCAACAGTGATTCATCGATCACCTCTAACAATTTTTGCTTTATTTGTAATCTCTCCCCCACCCCCAGTTTTCTGCCTTTTAATTGTTTTCTTTCACTGTGAGGGGGATTTACTGCCATGGAGGGTGAATTTCAGTTTAATGCTACTTGAGTCACATGTAACCCAGAATAGATGGAACATCTTGCGCCCTGGCTTTCCACCAACACAAATGTAGGTCTTACATCTGCCATCCCCTCCTCACCTCTGAAAACATCTGCTTCAGTCCTCCTGATTTCTCTCTCTCCCAATGCCCAGTTCTTTTCTACTGCTAACATGACAGAATAATGGCAACTGCCATAGCAAAATATAAAGATGTTTTGCCAGCTTTATGCCAACAGCAAAACTCTGCAGTCAGCAGTTTTGCCTGCTGCAGTCACTTTTTGCTACTCTAATATTACAAAGAGGTCACAGACAATAAGAAAATCAAGCCTGCTATGGCTGCATGACAGCAAAAATTTGGAAGGCAGTACTGAATTTACTATAATACAGATACTCTGTGGCATGCAGTAAGCTTCTGCACATACAAAAGTGTTCAGAAACACCCAATTTATCTTTGCTCTCCCAGTCTATGTTCCCTCTCCAGATAACAGAACACAAGAAGTTCCTCTAGGACGGTCAGAGACAGGTTTTAGATTAAATCACTCTGATGATTCTTTATTTTAGATACCCTCCTTAATTCAAGGTCAAGAAGTCAAGAAAGAGAAGTCTTCTCAAAGCTGCTACTGAGAATAATGTCTCCCACCTCCCCTTCTAAACCCAACTATGACGGAAACCATCTTATGAAACATTTGCCATTAGTTTTATTATCAAATATAATTTTACAACACTAAATTAAGCAATGTCATTACCAATGGTGCAATTTCTGTTGGATTTTCCTGGTCTCCTGAATTCCTCCTGTTGTCAGACAGTGTAAGCCCAACATTTTTTATATCAGTCTTGCCAGTAATTGATACAAATCCTCTTGTATTCACATGTAAATCTGTGCAAATACCAGTTTATGGTATGCTGCGATGGGCTGATTGAAAGCCTGATGCCTATTGATTTTAATGCTTCTTGGAACACATTGTATTCTGCAGGTTCAGGGAATTCATTTTTCCTTTGTGTTTCAGCACTTTCTTCTGTAAAATGTCAGTACTAATTATTACAATCACATTATTCCCTAACACAGGAGACAAGAAACTTGGCGATTTCTATGCAATACTATTAAAATGGTATAACTGAATGAAAGCAGTACCAAAAAGATCATTTACGTTTTTAGACAGGAATAGTTTTGCTTGATGCGTATCTAATTTTGACATCATAGCCTAATTACTAGAACTTCATTTTATTAATGAACAGCATAGAAATGGTCATAAATAAATAACATTTTTATCTCAGCCCTAGCCATAAATCACTGAAGACCAGAAGGGTAAGCCTAGAAAGCAGCCAGAAGTGTTTCTGTCCTGGCCTACGAATCTGAAGATGGGCACTGCTAGAGACAGGAAAAACAGTCAAAGGACTTTACATGGGGCCTCATACAGCTTTTAGAAATTATACTGGAACTTCATTTAGCTATTTTATACAGACAGTTCTGAGAACATAAAGGTCTCCTTTTTAAGGAGAAGAAAATGAGGGTCAGAAAGGTAAGTCAAAAATAAGAAGTGCATGTGGTGGGTAGCTGGGTGACCTAGTTATCTGTAACCTATCTTTCCATTTGCGTGGATACGACGCAGTGCCCCTGTCAGTCTCATGGGAGGGAAACACATCCTGGTAGAGTAATCCCATGGGTTTATTTGTGATGAATTATAGAATAGAATAGAATAGAATAACAGAACATCCTGAGTTGGAAGGGACCCGCATGGATAGTTGAGCACAACTCTGGCTCTGAACAGGACCACCCAAACCCTATGTCTGAGAGCACTATCCCAAGCTCCAGAAGCTCTGGGCCATGCCCACTGCCCTCTGGTACAGAGCCTTTTCCTCACACCCATCTGAACCTCCCCGACACAGCTCCATGCTGTTCCTTCAGGTCCTGTCACTGTCACCAGAGAGCAGAGATCAGTGCTGCCCCTCTGCTCCCTGTGAGGAGCTGCAGCTGCCATGAGGAGCCGCAGGCCGCCGTGAGGCCTTCCCTCAGCCTCCTCTGCTCTGGGCTGAACAAACTGAGGGACTTCTGCCCCTCATTATAAGTTTTGCCCTTTGGAACCTTCCCCAACTTTATAGCCTCCCTCTGGATGCTCTCTGACAGTTTCATGTCCTTCTTACATTGTGGTGCCCAAAACTGCACACAGAAGCTAAAGATTCTCTTGCCGCCAGGACTGTGATCAGAGACTCTCCTGGAACCACTGAAGTTGAGTGTTAAAATCCATAAGTCAGACTATGAGTTACAAGGTAATAAAAGCATTCCCTGGCAAACTGCCTCTGCTGCAAGCAGAAAATCATGTAAGTATTGAGTGTCACTCCCAGATCCCAAATTTCACTCCTTCCCAAAGGTGCAACACTCCCAGACACTGTGGAATCAAAACAGTATGATTACAGGATGTTGTTATAATGACAGTCATTATCCAAAATGGATAGCAAATCTCAAATCACTCTTTTTGCCAACCTAACAAGCCCATTGGTTTTCCTGGGATATGCCTGTAAGTCAACAATTTCACTGAGCTCTGAAAAAATAATACTATATTGAAATGGAAATTTTGTGAGTACTATAAGCAATGAGAGGAAGGGATAAAAAAAAAAAAAAGATTCAGAATAATAAACAACCCTTCCGAAATGCTGAAATTCAGCATTACTGCTGAGGGAGTCTGCAAATACCATGTTCAAGCTCAAGGCAAGAGATTAACTCCATGGGCTTCACGCCTTTTTCCAAACATGATTGGAAACCATTTGAGAGCAGCTTATTCCTTGACCACATAGAGATCATATTACTGTCTCATGACTGACACAAAGTGCTTTAAATATCAAAGATTTCTTTAAATATCTCTACACAGTTTAAGTAATTGCTGCAAAGTTCCCAGCTTGAGGAACGCAGCACACGCCTCCCCACTCACTCCACACCAGCCTACAAGGTTAGACTCAAAGCAATTAAAAATGAGTGTCACCTTGTCTTACTCACCATTTTGCTCCCAAAAAAGTGTTATACAATACAATGTCAAAAAGCAATGAAATTATATGGCAATACACAATCAGAACCAAGTTATTACAAAACCAGTGTAAATCCTATAGTTGCAAATCAGCTTTTAAGAATTTTCTTTGCAACTCATAAATCCCTTAGAAATAGTTGTCTTAAAATACAAAGTTTCAGCTTGAGAGGATATTGTAGGTCCCTACATCATAAAAAAGGCTTTTTAACATTTATTTTAAAATTATTTTAAAAATGGGAAGAATGGCAATCTTCTTATCTGTTCTGTGACACAGTAAAACAAACATTAAGTGAAAAGTTAGCAGGAACAATGAGTAGTGCCTGCATTTTAATATGTCTGAAAAATAGAAAACCATCCAAAACTTGGATTACCTAACTTGAAACCTAATGGGTCTTTAATCCTCTATCACTACAGAGAACAGGAAAATTACAGATTGAAAATGACAGTCTTTCAAATGACTTCCAGGAGTGTGGAAGCTTCTCAAAAATCCACTGAAGGGATGTGCACTATCCCAGCATAAGTCTATCAGTTTTGTCAGTAATTTGCCTCTCCTAATTTGTTTTAAAGAATCCTCACATCATACAAGCGAAGAAAAATATGGAAAAGGTTGGAAGGCAAATTGTTTTGACTACAGGAAATTCAGTTCATAAAATATTAGTTATCAGTAGTTAGTGAGGGCTATGTCCAGAGAAAAGTTATGATCTGCTATCAACAATACACCATATCTGCACCTTATTATTTTTCTGCATATTTATATATGCAGCTTTTAATTTCAAAGTGTTTTCTTTACATTTTGTAATAAGGTTGTCTCTGCTTAATATTTCTTGAAAGTCTTTATGCTTCATCTGTTTTGAAAATAAGGCTTATTTTGGTTCTTGTCTAGTTCTCTGAGATTTTACTTGATTTTAATCACAGACAGTGCTTAAGTTAGTTCTGAATGCCCTAGAGTAAAATTTATCAGACCTTGATAAACTGAAAGCATCTAATCAATGTACAAGCATTTTGACACATTCTTTATTCTGTTCCTGTCCCTCGTTGTTTAATTATTTTAAAAATAATTAACCTTTTATGGGATAAACAAAGTAGAATAGAGAACTACTAATTTTGCACCTTCTGTTTTCTCCCTCTCCTCACGAAGAAAATTTGTACTAATTCAGCACTTATTTGTTTTAAATCCTTCCTTAAGTTCAATGCCCATTTATTGTCACATGAACAAAGCTTCTATTCTACAGGACAAGAGTCCTTTTCTAAATATTCAGGTTCCAAGGTAACTATTATAAATTGTGGTAGCATTCAGTAGAAAAGGAATCCTTTGCTGTCATTAAGCTGTACAACACCAAATATAACCCATAATATAAACACGTATCAATCCCATGAGTTCTACAGCAGTGCAGACAGATATGGAAAAGACTGACACACAAGCAGTACTGCATGGCCAGCATGTCTCAGTTAACACCAGCAAGACTAGGGTCATTAGTGTAAGCTAAATAAATAACGCTTAACTAAAAATCAGGTATTCCAAATAGCACTAGCAAATTCCAAATTCCACTAGCAGCTATTTTTTGTGTTAGGAATGCCGTTTCAGCTAAAGTGAGGAATATTACTGCAGGCAAAAATTAAATGCTTTTCTGTTCTTTTTTAATTTGGCCGCTGACTGAATCTCCTGAAAAAAAAAAAAAAAAAGCAGCAATCTTTTTATAACACTACGTGTGTGGGAACTAATTTTGTTGCTGGTTAAGTAGGAATGCATCTCAGTGGCTACTTTTCCATCTCTTAAAATAATGGAATGTCAACCACAAAAAATCTTAGTGGGATTCTAGCTACTGCCTCCTGATAATAATCATATATCTTTTTCATAGTGGTACAGACAGATCCATAACATCATCATTACTCTCAGCAGCAAATTGGCTTTCTGAATGTCTATCAATGCAAGTACTGAAAGCTCAGACTTTGTTTGGATTGTTCAGATGAGGCCACCTGAATTCACAGTTCCTCACTGAAAACTCAGTACCCTACCTTGGTTTTTACATTTGACTTGTGAATATTTCAAGTTATATACATAATTTAGTTCCATTAGTACTGTACTTTGCATTTATGACAATGTTCTTCTATATCCATGACCTTAGATACATATCATAAATAGGAGGTGGAAGACAGTATTTGAATAGTAACATCAGATAGGAAAAATACATAATTACAAAAAGTCAACCTCTAACATAAAATAAAAGCTCAACATTGACAGATTAAAGATTGTAGGCTTTTTCAACATATGATTTCAGGAAGCCTCCTTCATAAATAGCTACTTCTTTTACAGGGATCGATTTCCACACAGCAAAGATCAATACAGTTCTGATTTCAAGACTCAATACTATTTCAGCAGGTGTTTTGCCTACTGAAGACTAAAACGTGTGTCAAAACATACCAGATACCATGGGAAATCATACTTGGGCTGAAAGAATGATTAAACATCTTTCCTCTAGTCTTATGAGACTAGTCAAAGCTCTGTGTTTCACTTATTTAACCTTGTAGTTGTAAAGAAAAACATGTAGTGGTTTTGAAATACCATTAGGACAATCTTTTAATCTTTTTATTAATCTTTTAAATTAATATAAGGGGCATAAATGGGAATATTTCCCACAGAAAGAATCAGAAAACAGTCATGGTGAGTTGTTGCTTCACATTCAGCAAAAAAATGTCCTCACCTCCCCTGTGCAAATAACACTGCCACAGAAATTATCAGCATTTGGACTACAGTAGTCCTCATCCACAGCTTGAAACCATCAGTGCCATGATAAGAAACAATGTAACCTTCTGGATTACACAGTGGAGCGATTATCCCTAAAGTAGATCAATAACATCAATGCTTTGAGCTCTAGAATAAATAAAACCTCACACTAGTAACAGGTTAATGGTGTTTCAAGCTGCTCAAACCGCTGATAATAACTTGATAAAAGTAAGGACTTGCAAGGCTCTTTTCTTTTTGTTGTTATGGGTAAACTAGAGTTCTCCACGTACAACATAACTCAGGCTGAGAAAAAAAAAAAAAAAAACACAAAAAAAAATTAAGAATTTAGTTGTCTGAGGTGTGACCCTAACTCTAGCACAGTGACAGCCCAAAGTCTCGTTCTGCAAGTCTGAGACCAATAGCAGTAGACTCAGGTTTGCTCTTCCAGTTTAAGGGAAGAGTTCACGTGTAAGCTTGTGGTCATGTGTAGAGTTTCCTAACAAGATAACAAAGGGCACAATTTGACTTCAATGCAAAAAGCTGGTTCTGTAGTTTGGCGGTCTTCAACACTTGACAGCACAAGAAATCCTATAAATACATGGTATGTCTTTAGGTTTTGCCAAGCTGTACTGAACCACTCACTGGAGGTAAAATTATCCATTATCAAACTATCAAGCCAACAAAAATGCACTACAGATGTATCCAATAGAGGCAATCAAATGCTTCCCTTAATACCGTATGCTGACATTAAAGTCATGTTTCAGATTTGCTCTGCAGTTTGAAAAGCCTCCTACAAAATATGCTTAGAATACAACTTTTTCTACAGTTAAGAGCTAATATGTCATTTACATCTGAATTCCTATAACTTTTCCAACATTTGGAAACTGTTTCTGGCAGCAGTGCTTTAACAGAGAAGCATGTTATAAATGAGTTACATGGATTAAAAAATGATTATTTTACTGCTAAATATAATTTTTCTCATTTAAATGATCATTGGATTCAAGGTGACTCCATCATGTGCTGAATCCAGGGAAGTTCAGGAGTAAAATTTAATCATAGAAAGTCTCCCCTGAGAAGCTCAACATAATCTTATTGTGCTAAGACGGAAGCAGTCACTTATAGAAACCTCCCTTGGTTTGGCCTTAATTCTCCTCAGCAGAGGTTTCCCCACACACACACAAACACAAATCTCTCCCCACTGTCTGGGTTTGCTCTTCCCTGTCTGTGTATCACTCTGCCTCACTGACGTATCAGAGCTCTATCTGTACCTGGCTGTAGTCACCTACATACACATGTTCACCCTCTCATATATTTTCCCATTTACCGAAGGAAATTTTCAAAGGCTCGATGGAGATTTCACACTCAGCTTTCACCAAACTTTTTATCCCATAGAAATTAGTTGCCTAACATTTGCACAGCTTTGCTTCTCACCACCAAAGATTTTTATAAACCTCTGTATTCTGTCCTAGTGAACACATACATCACAGAACAATCTTTACATGTTGTTAACAGATGTGTTATGTAAAACATGTCTGCAGTGAGCTCTGAGGACTTTGTCAACATGAAAATCATCATCTCTCTCTTTTCCCCATAGAAAGCCCTAATAAACTCTGTTTTCCAATTAAAGTTTTTGGATACACTTGGCTTTCTTCCTAAGTTTACTTGATCAAATTACCTTCTAATTCAAAATAAGTAGATGCCCAAGATAAGATTTAATATTACTTAAGAAAGCTCCTGGTAAAACTCACTTTAAAGTAAAAAAGTTTAACAAGAGTTGCAAGTCTCCTATGCTGTCATACTCCCTAAATAAGGGAAATAAGATTAATTAAAATTCTACCCTATTCCAAGGGAAGAGAAATGCCTTGTTGTGATTCAATTTTCCTAATCTGTGTAAACAATTGCAAAATGCTAATATTTATCCATTTAAGCATATAGCTATCTTTTTTTTTCCAAAACAAAAACCGTGGGATTCTGTTTTTATCACCATTTGCGCTCAGAGAGCCTCTGCCTAACCAAAGCAGTACACCTAGTGCCAGGAGCACCAGAAGGTTGGAGTTCACCTGCTGCCAAAGGAAAGACAGTTTCCACAACTACTTATTCCACAAATACCAGTCTGAATTAGAAGCCTTTCACCATTATTTCATTATTATTTCTATGTAACAGCTTGTTCTTTAAATATACAACACCCAAGTACCTTCTAGCAAACTCCACTTTGTACTGTTTAATGTCACTAAGGTTTTGTAGATACTGGGGAGCAATATATCAAAACTGCTGATCTGACCTTTAGAGTCTTTCTTGGGATTCCACTCATATTTGACTCCAACAGAAATTTTATTTTGTTTGTGATTTTATTTGATAACAGAAGGTTAGGCAAATGCAAACAGCCAGAGCAACAATCGTTTGCTCACATAAAGATACGAGTGCTGAATGTCCCAGGTATATTTTAGGCAGCTTCCTAATATTAACTTGCACTTTGGCTCTCACCTGTTTAAATTTCCACTTCTGCAAAATGTGACTGGAGCTCCTTTGCAGCTATATTTTGCTCAGGTAGAAAAAAACTGGGCCAAGCAAAAACCAGCACTTAAATTAACAGAAATACACACTAAGTCTTCTCAACTACATGAGTTACCACTTTGCAGTAAGAGAAACCTTAGCAACCTTCAAGCACAAGTTTTGACTCTATCCACAGCAAAGCCCATGGACTCATGGCAACCCCCAAGAAATACAGCACCTTGTATTTCAGTGTCATCTGCAACGGCAGATGTAAATGAAAATTGATGAACGTCAGTAGTGACAGAAGAATGAAGAGACTTAAGGCAAGATGAATGAACAGGACATAGATCAATAAACCAAGTACATTCATTGGCCAAGGGATTTGCTTGGCATATTTCAGAGGAATTAAATGTTATTTCTTATTAATCAACACAATTGCTAATCAATAACAAGCCAATATTTGTCTAAATAGGAAATATTTTAAAACATTATACCTTGTTCTGCTTCCTACTGAAACAGGTCCTTGTGTTCCACCAGACAGTGAATCAAAACTTACCTCCTGATCTTGTGGAGTACTGAATGACCAAGACACATATTTACTGCTGGTCAGAAACAGGTTCATGTTCTCTGACATACTAAGTTATTTTGGCTAACTATAAATACGGCCTAGTGAAGGGGAGGGGAAGTGAGACTTAAAAAAAAAAAAAAAACAACCAGCAAGGATGAAAATTACAGTAGTCTTTTCATAAGAATTTCTTCAAGAGGATTTAAGATTATACAAGGAAGTTAAGAAATGGCAAATACAGACTGAGCATCAAGTGCTCCTGAGAGTGAAAATGCACCCTAAACCACAAGAGTTATTTTTGACAGTGAAATGGGGCAGTCTCTGAATCAGTTTTCCAAAGGGAGAGCTTGGTGATCTCTTCAGGTGGAGGCCTGGCACCTAAGTGAATAAAATGGGGCATACTAGATTTCCCAGACAGTGGGGTCTACGTTAACTGTCCAGACACACACACTGGCAGGACCTACTCTGCATGACATAAAGCCTGTCTCTCTCTTGATTTGCCAGTTTATGGTAACATGCATCTGAAACTAACAGCATTACCTCATTTACCTGACCAGATTGTTTTTTTCATTTTTCTTAGCATTTCTATTAGGGGAAAAAATATATTCCCAATTACTGTACAATCCATATAAAGACTGCCTACTAAAAGGCATTTATATTTACCCCCCAAAAAAGAAGAATGGGAAACTCTAACAAAGACACGAGTGAGGCAGTGTGCATTTCTCTATAATTAAACTTTCTGCCCTCATCACAAAAGACACGTCCTCTATACAAATCTCATCTGAGCAGTCTTGTTTGCTCCTAGCTGTGAGAAGGAAAGTATCTGCAGTAAAAGCCATATTAAAAGCATCATTTAAAAGATATCCTACTGTTCCTTTCTTTTTCTACTTTACCTCAGATATTATTATCATGGTTTCCAGCAACACCTAAGAGATGTGGAATCAAAAGCTCAGATTTTAAAATCGTAAAACTTGAAGAGATTCGGGTTTGTTTTTTTAAAAGCTTGTGAATCCTGGCTATGATTGCCCAGAGAGTTACTGCCCAAGGATGGAGCCAGTGGTGGGAGCAGAAGGCCCAGATGCATGAAAACCTGCAAAGCCTACAGGACTGCTGCCAGGCAGTGCCAGTCCCAGCTGCATGCCAAAGCAGCCCTTAGTGAATAAATGAAGCAGTGAAATTATGAGAACAGGGAGGAAGGCCCCTAAGGACATTAATTTTCCTGTGCTCTGTAAGGCATTTTAGTTCGCACATCATGAGAGAACGTTCTTCCTGCACTACACACAGCACCAATGCAGCTCCAAAACAGCACCAGTAGTCAAGTACATCCCTCTTGCATCTATACCAGCACACACCTAGAAGCAAATTTAACCCAATTTTAACACTTTCTTCATAATTTCTCCTTTTTCTTTTCTGGTCTCATTCTTTTAAAGCAGCTAAGGGTGCCTAATACAGCTGCTACCTCTTCACTATTGACTTTGTAGATGTGAACTCGCAGTGATTTTGTAGGAGTAATTACAGGTGAAAATGTTTCAAGTGCTTTTGTTTGGGCTCAACACAGCATATAAATCAAAAATTATTAGGTACAGCTTGCATGTTGTTTACTCAAAGTATACTCTGAGTTTTAGACCATTCAGGCTCCATTATTTATTTAATAGGAACTACACATCTATAAAGACCTGTGAACCTAGCTGTGAACTGTGAAGTGTGCTAGGGCTCATCCATACCAATAATGCAGAGATGACAGTGTAGTGAGTATGACACATATTCCAGCTGCTGGGGACAGGCCATTATCAAGCCACTGAGGTGTTTGAGGTTTGATAGGATTCCCTTGAGGAAAAAAATGCAAACCAGCCTGATACTGCACAAAAGAATCTGGGATGCTTTCTCTTTAGAAATCTGCAGAATAGAGCATGGGCAACTCCAAAAAAAGGTTAAAAACAGTAACTGGAGAAAATTCCAGATTAGAAAAGCTGCTTTTTTTTCAGAGAGGTAATCTGAGCACTGAATTCTGACTTCACATTTGCATAGCTTCTTCACCTTTTCATTACATTAATCAAAGATCATACTGAAAAAACGCTCCTATACTGGTTTCTGTGCTGATTTCTATTTTACTAAGCACTGGATTACGCCACAGTTCCTCAACTTCGCCTCCAGTGCAAAACCACTGCGTTGTGCACATGCAAACAAAAAATGCCAAATTTCAACCCATCAGACTAGACTGATTTATTTTTACCAGCCTTCCTGTTATTATATATTATCAAGCAGCTTGCTTGCTAAGATGCTTGTCTCTGTGCTATATGAATATCTACAGTTCTAACTGCTTTCTGATACAGCTGTACAACATTCTACAATACACAAAACAGATAGAAACCCATAATGAAAAGTGACACTGCCTGATCAAATATGGGGATTTGTGATTATACCCACAGCTTAAATAGTTTTAGTGAATTCAATTCTTTTTCTAAAAAAAAGCATAGTAAGAGTTTTAGATCAAATTTGCCTTAGGACTGAACACCACCAAAATGATGTTGAAATGAAACAAGCTGAAAGAAATGTGGCATTTTCTGGTTCACCTGTTACATATTCCCAATTTTCTGTCCAACATATGTGATGAATTGGTACTCACTTGCACACAGAAGTCATGTCAGATCAAGCAAGTGATGGGAAAACTGGAGACAGAAGGTGAGGCTCCCGTTCACAATCTGCAAATGAAAACCAAAGCAAAGAGTTAATGTGCTATTTATTTGTCATTCTAACTTGTTGTTTCTGCCTCAGTTCTTCAGCAATATGAATTACTTTCTATCTGCTGATACGCTGAGGTTTTTTGAGTTTCTGACTTCTGCCTTTGGCACTCAGCTGCCTGACCAGGTACTTTATTCTGTTGGGCTCAACTAAACTGCAGAGTCCTCCACATCACTTTGAAAATTCTTCCTATTATGGATGCAATTGAGTGGTTTGGTTCCTACCATCTCTTCTCAGTTCTGCCTGAGTTCTTCTTTGCTATTTTATATTATCTTAATAATTTCTTGCGCTATGCATTTCTCTATCACATCTTCACGTTAAAAGCTCAGCACTCCTACATACAAGAAAAGTGCAAATCCAACTTTCCAGGCAATTACCTTCTAGCTTGACAAGACACTGTTTTCCTGAACTGTATTACAATGACTGTCAGCAGTGGATCAATGATAATACAAATAGCATTTCTGCTTTCAGCTTTTTGCAGATAACTTCTGGAATGGGTCTATAGACCAAAGTAATTGGTGGCAGAGCACTGAGGACATTGCAGGGAATCATGAGAGCTCGTTTTGGTCAATAACTACTAGAACAGTTACTTTCAGTCAAACAACAGCCACCCGTGAATGTGCATGATTTACCTAGGGTATGATAATGTAGCAAATGTCCCTTTAAACAGCTTGTAAGCCTTTCCATGGCACCTGCCACATGACACTGCAAAAGCACCCAGTAAACTGTTAAAACACCCATAATAAAGACAACCAGCATAAGCTGATCTTGGTGGCCAGGTGACTTAGAAAACAGGTTGTTGTCAGCACAGTATGTTCATGATGGTTTTGCCATGCTAAGGTGATGCAGCAGGTAATGGCTGGATGGACAATGAAGTGACCTGTGCTGGAGAGAGATTTGAGAGCTACAGCCTGCAGTCACTGTGGAAATGGGAAGCTTTGACAAGGGGAGGTCACGTCAGCTTCAGTGCATATTCTAAAATTATGAACAGCCAAAATCGCCAAATTTGTTTGTTTAAGCTCCAGTAAGAGATCAAATCAAATGAGATCGCCAGAGGCTGTAAAGTGCTTCAACTTTGAATTTGACCATGAAAGACTGACAGGAACATCAGCAGAGTCAAAATAATCAAACATACAGAGGATCAGTCATACATATAAACAGAAGCACCAAATAGCACATCCTTTATAGACAGACAGAAACCATCTCAAGTGACACTTGCTTTCTAAAACTGGTAGCAAAATATTAGGTTTCCATCAAGATCATGAGCTCAATCTGCTTCAAATATTTTAAATTAGTATTACTTTATTTCTATACTTCATTTTTAAATAGTGTCATAACACTCATCTACAGAAAAACCAACTCTCATGCTGTTTATGGTTTCATCATCCAGCAAAGACTCCCTTTTACAAAGTAGTAAAGGTGGCAGTAAGAGTATAATTGATATCTCAGGACAGATAATTTAGGACTTCCAAGATTATGTTTCCCCTCAAAATTTAACACAATATGCATGGTATTCCCTGCATGTCGTAAAACACACTGCTGCTAGTGACTTTTACAAGATAAGATGGAACTGAAGATGGATGGCAATGAAAAAGAGCATGGACAGCTACTACCCTACTGTCTGTACAGGTAAACTTCACTGACTGCAATTCACTAACACGTTAGTTTTAACATAAAATTCAGAAGAAAATAACGATCTTCATCTTCAAATGAGAATTGCCTGCCTTGCTCTGCAACTGGCAGAAATTAAATCAGATGGAAACGAGAGAAATAATTCATGGTAATTTCACTTTCCCTACTACTTCATTTCTTAAATTGACTTTTCACAAAAAATATAATTCACACACTCTGCCAGGGGAGATCTTAGTGCAAGCATAAGGACAAAGCAGATCTGGGAGAGAGTGCAAGGTTTTCTTGAAGCCCTCTACCTTGTGTTTGCTTTTATTTTTTGTCAAAAAAATTCTTCCAATTCTTTTACTGCTTTCTCATTTCCTTGGCAGTTTACATCAGCTCACATTAGTTTCATAGCTTTTTGTTCTTTGCATTATATTTTGGGCATTGCCATCAGTTTTCACACAACACAATACAGTTATCAGTGGGAAAATCCGAAAGAAATAATCCAAATAAACATCCAAAACTTCAGGCATCCCAATGGCCTGGGTGCCGTGCTCTAGAAGCAGAGATAGAGCTCACTCATAGCTTCCTATCTGCACAAGTTCAAAAAAGAGGTGGGGAAGAAAACACCTACAAATATCACTTGTACAAACACCACTAACTTGATACATGAGTTGGGACACGCTATTGTGCTTTTGTCCTCACTGTTTTTTCATCTGATACTAAGCGGCATGTATTTTGTAAATCTGCACATGGGATAAACTGTTCAACAAATAAATAAATAACTGTAGTGCAGTTCATCTGCTTTAATACTTTTAAGTATATTTAAAAAAAAAAAAGACAACTGTTGGACCATGGTTGGTCCTTTACCAACTGTTGGTAAGGGATTAGCAGGAGACGGCAGTGGTCTGTCTGTAGACACTGCACAACCCAATCTTCAGTCAACTGCATCGAAGTGTTGCCCCAGAATAAGGCAGCCAGGAACACGTTTCTTTGAACAAAGAATTCAAAAGGGTGCATCTGTTCACAAGGTATAAAATCAATCACAATCACTGAAATTATCTACTGGGAGGCGTAGGCAGAGCTTGATTTGAAAATTTGACGTGGACACAGATCAACTCAGCCAAGATCTATTCTTATGGATTACTCAGTTTACACCGAGTGGTGAATCAAAGATGGAACTAGACTGCAAGCTTTGCTGCCCTTTCTTCTTGTTCCATAACGACATCCAGACTTGTTTCCATGTTGTGCCTTTGTATGGAGGGGGCTCAAAGCACACTGCTTTGTTTTTGTAGGTAATTCAATTGTATGATCTGTTTTTCACTGCCCCTTCATTTGACTCCACTATTTCCCGTTGTTTGTAACAGTTCTTGAAGTGTGTGTGAAGGATAAGTGAATCAATCTGGAAAACACAATCCTTATTTAACAGCCTGATGTCTCAGAAGAGTGGGAAGTTGAAAAGACACACAGACCCAGAGCAAACAGAAGCATTGCCCAGTTAAAGTAAGCTGTGCTCAGGACACTAAAAATACCATAGCCTCTAGCTGGTATCTCAAAGTTTTTTTCAGGCAGATTGTTGACATTACAAATCAAACTAGCAAAAAACTAAATCAAGAAAAGAATTCAAGCTGAAGTCAAATTTTAGATAAAGGGAGACCCATGAAAATTAAAAAAAAAAAAACGTATTAAATAAAAACCTTATATTCAATTTTTGATCCTGAGGTTCAGAAAGTCAATCCACAAAATGCAATACCATACACTGCTTTAGTGCTACCAGAAGGTCTTCCATCTCAGCCAATATATTGTCTTCAACATCTGTGTTGTGGCAGGACACAGTCCCAGCCAATGCTGCGCCATGTATATCCACAATCAGTGACCAACAGCCAAAGATTAAATTGACCTCAATATTTTCTTCCTCCCTTGTTTGTCTGTCACCCTTACATCTTCCCAGGGCTTCTGCTGCTAGGTGCAACTCATGGCTAACAGGGAACACAAAACACTCCCTTCCCACCTACCACTGACTTAAGCAAATGCAGTGATGCTTTCATGAGCTGCTACAAGTACCACCAAGGTTTTTTTTACAGTCTTCCATTACTGACAACTATTTTAATACTAATTTTAAACAAATAATTACTACGATTATTAATGCACTTGCAGGTACACCTTGCAGCATACACTGCCAAAACAGAACAGGGAGAGGGTTGTGGCCTCAGTACAATGGCAAGTATCACAAGTTATTCATCACAGTATTCCAGAGAACATCATGCATTCAAACCTGATTTAGTTCAATTGGAAATGGAAGTCACAGTTCAGTTCCCTGTCTGATGAAAGAAGAATACTTTCTCTACAGATCTGGTGCAATTACTGTAATTTAAGTCCAAAACTCCCATTCAGCAAAAAAGGAAAGAGTTTTCCAGAATAACTACCAAAAGCTAACACAATGGGCATAGAAGCATATTTTAAAATCATTTTCTTAAAAGTCTCATGACTAGATTACAGCATAGCAAATGAGTTATGATGATAGACATATCATTTAGTTGTTATTTAGCCAGTGCACTCTGACATCTCAAGACTCAGCGGACCAAAAGTGAGACCATTCTTAATTACCGTACTAGCAATAGGACGCTGCTATTTGGTATTGAACTAGTGCCTCACGGTTATCTTTTCCCTTATTTTCCAAATTTTCTCCCTTCTTCTATTTCTTGCAATCACATTTTCTTGTCTAACTTGCATTTATTAGGAAAATCATCAAAATCTAAGCTTTGTAAATGAGATTAAAATATTTTAGCTATGATCCTGCTAGTATCTTCTTTATTTAAAAGCTGTAACAAAAAAAAATCTTAAAACTTGGACATATTACTAGTACCAACAGATACAAACTTTCCAATGTAAGCTTTTCCATCTATCACTAAACACCAGTGTTCTCCTCCAAATGTAAGGCAAATAACATTACAATACTTTCAATATTTGCAGTTAAAGTAAATGCAAAAAAAAAAAAAAATTAAAGGGCCTCAACTTGCTCCAATAGTTGTTATTGTAACCTTTACAAAAGTAAAGAAAGAAAATTATATTTCAGCCATCATGATCTTCCATGTTATTAAACGTATAGTTTCTTTCCAAGCGTTCCTAAAAGAAAAAAAAAAGAAAAATCTAGGCAGTAAATTCAGTTTGATTCTACCTTTTAGCCTGAATCCATACACTTCTTTCTGTCTAAATGTGGAAGACATCTCCAAGCCAAATCTCAAGCCAGAACAAGCTAGCACATTGCCCAAAAATTGAAAAACGCTTTTCTCCCTAAATCTTTAATGTTCACCATGAGCTGCTAAGAACAACACCATCGACAGTTACTCTGCAGCGTCAAAGTCTACAGCAGACCACATTTTGCACCCCATCAAAACTCATCCATCCTTATGATTTATAACACTTCAAGATGCACCTACAGCATGAGAATTCTTTTTCGCCCCTAAACTCATTCAATTAGTGGAAGAAGAGCCAGGCATCAAGAAATCCAATGACTAAACGAATTTTTGGCTTTCCAATGATCCATAAATATATTTACAGCCTCTGTACATGATGCATACATTGTCCAGATTTGAAACAAAAGCCTGGCTCCTCCATGGGCAGCTCACAGATAGCCACATACACACCAGAAGTAGTAGCAGTGTTTTACCCTCAATGAACTAAGGATATAAATAAGACAAGGAGAAGAGGGAGAGGTATTATTTTCAACAACTATTTTTGGAAAGAAATAGAGCATCTTTTGGACACTACAACATTCTTTGATCTGAGCCAGAAAAAGAAACCTTAA